>NC_041383.1:117417715-117451505 GCF_002162155.2 Triticum dicoccoides
TGCTCCATGACGTTCAAAACGTCGTTGAAGTCCCGATTCTAAGCCGTAAAGCATGGCACACTGAACTATCGAGTAGTCATCAGCTTTGCTCTGCCAGACGTTCATAACATCTGGTGTTGCTCCAGCAGCAGGCCTGGCACCCAGCGGTGCTTCCAGGACGTAATTTTTCTGTGCAGCAATGAGGATAATCCTCAAGTTACGGACCCAGTCCGTGTAATTGCTACCATCATCTTTCAACTTTGCTTTCTCAAGGAACGCATTAAAATTCAACGGAACAACAGCACGAGCCATCTATCTACAATCAACATAAACAAGCAAGATACTATCAGGTACTAAGTTCATGATAAATTTAAGTTCAATTAATCATATTATTTAAGAACTCCCACTTAGATAGACATCCCTCTAATCCTCTAAATGATTACGTGATCCATATCAACTAAACCATGACCGATCATCACGTGAGATGGAGTAGTTTTCAATGGTGAACATCGTTATGTTGATCATATCTACTATATGATTCACGCTCGACCTTTCGGTCTCCGTGTTCCGCGGCCATATCTGCATATGCTAGGCTCGTCAAGTTTAACCTGAGTATTCTGCGTGTGCAAAACTGGCTTGCACCCGTTGTAGATGGACGTAGAGCTTATCACACCCGATCATCACGTGGTGTCTGGGCACGACGAACTTTGGCAACGGTGCATACTCAGGGAGAACACTTCTTGATAATTTAGTGAGAGATCATCTTATAATGCTACCGTCAATCAAAGCAAGATAAGATGCATAAAAAGATAAACATCACATGCAATCAATATAAGTGATATGATATGGTCATCATCATCTTGTGCTTGTGATCTCCATCTCCGAAGCACCGTCATGATCACCATCGTCACCGGCGCGACACCTTGATCTCCATCGTAGCATCGTTGTCGTCTCGCCAATCTTATGCTTCCACGACTATCACTACCGTTTAGTAATAAAGTAAAGCATTACATCGCGATTGCATTGCATACAATAAAGCGACAACCATATGGCTCCTGTCAGTTGCCGATAACTTGGTTACAAAACATGATCATCTCATACAATAAAATTCAGCATCATGCCTTGACCATATCACATCACAACATGCCCTGCAAAAACAAGTTAGACGTCCTCTACTTTGTTGTTGCATGTTTTACGTGGCTGCTACGGGCTTAAGTAAGAACCAATCTCACCTACGCATCAAAACCACAACGATAGTTTGTCAAATAGACTCCGTTTTAACCTTCGCAAGGACCGGGCGTAGCCATACTTGGTTCAACTAAAGTTGGAGAGACAGTCGCCCGCAAGCCATCTCTGTGCAAAGCACGTCGAGGGAACCGGTCTCGCGTAAGCGTACGCGTAAGGTTGGTCTGGGTCGTCTCGTCCAACAATACCGCCGAACCAAAATATGACATGCTGGTAGGCAGTATGACTTGTATCGTCCACAACTCACTTGTGTTCTACTCGTGCATATAACATCAACATCAATAACCAGGCTCGGATGCCACTGTAGGGTTTCGTAGTAATTTCAAAAATTTCCTACGCGCACACAGGATCATGTGATGCATAGCAACGAGAGGAGAGTGTTGTCTACATACCCAACGCAGACCGACTGCGGAAGTGATGACACGACGTAGAGGAAGTAGTCGTACGTCTTCACGATCCAACCGATCAAGCACCGAAACTACGGCACCTCCGAGTTCGAGCACACGTTCAGCTCGATGACGATCCCCGGACTCTGATCCAGCAAAGTGTCGGGGAAGAGTTTCGTCAGCACGACGGCGTGGTGACGATCTTGATGAACTACAGCAGCAGGGCTTCGCCTAAACTCCGCTACAGTATTATCGAGGAATATGGTGGCAGGGGGCACCGCACACGGCTAAGGAATCGATCACGTGGATCAACTTGTGTCAACTTGTGTGTTTAGAGGTGCCCCTGCCTCCGTATATAAAGGAGCCAAGGGGGGAGGAGGCGCCGGCCAGGAGGAGGTGGCGCAGGAGGAGTCCTACTCCTACCGGGAGTAGGACTCCCCCCCAATCCTATTCCAACTAGGATTCCCAAGGGGGAAAGAGGGAGAGGGGTGGCCGGCCACCTCTCCTAGTCCTACTAGGACTAGGGGAAGGGGGGAGGCGCGCAGCCCCCTTGGGCTGCCCCTTTCTCCTTTCCACTAAGGCCCATGATGGCCCATATGGCTCCCGGGGGGTTCCGGTAAAATCCCGATTTCACCCGGACGTAATTCTTCTGTGCAGCAATGAGGATAATCCTCAAGTTACGGACCCAGTCCGTGT
Organism: Triticum dicoccoides; assembly: GCF_002162155.2. Classification (NCBI taxonomy): domain Eukaryota; kingdom Viridiplantae; phylum Streptophyta; class Magnoliopsida; order Poales; family Poaceae; genus Triticum; species Triticum dicoccoides. Next base: position 117,420,022 of record NC_041383.1, read on the forward strand.
AATTGCTACCATCATCTTTCAACTTTGCTTTCTCAAGGAACGCATTAAAATTTAACGGAACAACAGCACGAGCCATCTATCTACAATCAACATAAACAAGCAAGATACTATCAGGGACTAAGTTCATGATAAATTTTAAGTTCAATTAATCATATTATTAAAGAACTCCCACTTAGATAGACATCCCTCTAATCCTCTAAGTGATCACGTGATCCAAATCAACTAAACCATGTCCGATCATCACGTGAGATGGAGTAGTTTCATCGGTGAACATCATTATGTTGATCATATCTACTATATGATTCACGCTCGACCTTTCGGTCTCCGTGTTCCGAGGCCATATCTGCATATGCTAGGCTCGTCAAGTTTAACCTGAGTATTCTGCGTGTGTAACTGTTTTGCACCCGTTGTATTTGAACGTAGAGCCTATCACACCCGATCATCACGTGGTGTCTCAGCACGAAGAACTTTTGCAACGGTGCATACTCAGGGAGAACACTTCTTGATAATTTAGTGAGAGATCATCTTATAATGCTACCGTCAATCAAAGCAAGATAAGATGCATAAAAAGATAAACATCACATGCAATCAATATAAGTGATATGATATGGCCATCATCATCTTGTGCTTGTGATCTCCATCTCCGAAGCACCATCATGATCACCATCGTCACCGGCGCGACACCTTGATCTCCATCGTAGCATCGTTGTCGTCTCGCCAATCTTATGCTTCCACGACTATCACTACCGTTTAGTAATAAAGTAAAGCATTACATCGCGATTGCATTGCATACAATAAAGCGACAACCATATGGCTCCTGCCAGTTGCCGATAACTCGGTTACAAAACATGATCATCTCATACAATAAAATTCAGCATCATGCTTTGACCATATCACATCACAACATGCCCTGCAAAAACAAGTTAGACGTCCTCTACTTTGTTGTTGCTTGTTTTACGTGGCTGCTACGGGCTTAAGTAAGAACCAATCTCACCTACGCATCAAAACCACAACGATAGTTTGTCAAATAGACTCCGTTTTAACCTTCACAAGGACCGGGCGTAGCCATACTTGGTTCATAAAAGTTGGAGAGACAGTCGCCCGCAAGCCATCTCTGTGCAAAGCACGTCGAGGGAACCGGTCTCGCGTAAGCGTACGCGTAAGGTTGGTCTGGGTCGTCTCGTCCAACAATACCGCCGAACCAAAATATGACATGCTGGTAGGCAGTATGACTTGTATCGTCCACAACTCACTTGTGTTCTACTCGTGCATATAACATCAACATCAATAACCTAGGCTCAGATGCCACTGTTGGGTTTCGTAGTAATTTCAAAAAATTTCCTACGCACACGCAAGATCATGTGATGCATAGCAACGAGGGGAGAGTATTGTCTACGTACCCAACGCAGACCGACTGCGGAAGCGATGACAAGACGTAGAGGAAGTAGTCGTACGTCTTCTCGATCCAACCGATCAAGCACCGAAACTACGGCACCTCCGAGTTCGAGCACACGTTCAGCTCGATGATGATCCCCGGACTCCGATCCAGCAAAGTGTCGGGGAAGAGTTTCGTCAGCACGACGGCGTGGTGACGATCTTGATGAACTACAGCAGCAGGGCTTCGCCTAAACTCCGCTACAGTATTATCGACGAATATGGTGGCAGGGGGCACCGCACACGGCTAAGGAATCGATCACGTGGATCAACTTGTGTCAACTTGTGTGTTTAGAGGTGCCCCTGCCTCCGTATATAAAGGAGGAGAGGAGGGGAGGCTGGCCGGCCAAGGGGGGGAGGCGCAGGAGAGTCCTACTCCCTCTGGGAGTAGGATTCCCCCTCCAATCCTAGTCCAACTAGGATTCCTCGGAGGGGAAAAGAGGAGGAGGGGGCCGGCCACCTCTCCTAGTCCTAATAGGACTAGGGGAAGGGGGGGCACAGCCCAACTAGGGCAGCCCCTTCTCTTTTCCACTAAGGCCCACTATGGCCCAAATAGCTCCCGGGGGGGTCCGGTAACCCTCCCGGTATTCCGGTAAAATCCCGATTTCACCCGGAACACTTCCGATATCCAAATATAGGCTTCCAATATATCAATCTTTACGTCTCGACCATTTCGAGACTCCTCGTCATGTCCGTGATCACATCCGGGACTCCGAACAACCTTCGGTACATCAAAATGCATAAACTCATAATATAATTGTCATCGTAACCTTAAGCGTGCGGACCCTACGGGTTCGAGAACAATGTAGACATGACCGAGACACGTCTCCGGTCAATAACCAATAGCGGGACCTGGATGCCCATATTGGCTCCTACATATTCTACGAAGATCTTTATCGGTCAGACCGCATAACAACATACGTTGTTCCCTTTGTCATCGGTATGTTACTTGCCCGAGATTCGATCGTCGGTATCCAATACCTAGTTCAATCTCGTTACTGGCAAGTCTCTTTACTCGTTCCGTAATACATCATCTCACAACTAACATATTAGTTGTAATGCTTACAAGGCTTATGTGATGTGTATTACCGAGATGGCCCAGAGATACCTCTCCGACAATCGGAGTGACAAATCCTAATCTCGAAATACGCCAACCCAACATCGACCATTGGAGACACCTGTAGTACTCCTTTATAATCACCCAGTTACGTTGTGACGTTTAGTAGTACCCAAAGTGTTCCTCCGGTAAACGGGAGTTGAATAATCTCATAGTCATAGGAACATGTATAAGTCATGAAGAAAGCAATAGCAACATACTAAACGATCGGGTGCTAAGCTAATGGAATGGGTCATGTCAATCAGATCATTCTACTAATGATGTGACCTCGTTAATCAAATAACAACTCATTGTTCATGGTTAGGAAACATAACCATCTTTGATTAACGAGCTAGTCAAGTAGAGGCATACTAGTGACACTTTGTTTGTCTATGTATTCACACATGTATTATGTTTCCGGTAAATACAATTCTAGCATGAATAATAAACATTTATCATGATTAGAAGGAAATAAATAATAACTTTATTATTGCCTCTAGGGCATATTTCCTTCAGTCTCCCACTTGCACTAGAGTCAATAATCTAGATTACACTGTAATGATTCTAACACCCATGGAGCTTTGGTGCTGATCATGTTTTGCTTGTGGAAGAGGCTTAGTCAATGGGTCTGCAACATTCAGATCCGTATGTATCTTGCAAATCTCTATGTCTCCCACCTGGACTAGATCCCGGATGGAGTTGAAGCATCTCTTGATGTGTTTGGTCCTTTTGTGAAATCTGGATTCCTTTGCCAAGGCAATTGCACCAGTATTGTCACAAAAGATTTTCATTGGACCCGATGCACTAGGTATGACACCTAGATCGGATATGAACTCCTTCATCCAGACTCCTTCATTTGCTGCTTCCGAAGCAGCTATGTATTCCGCTTCACATGTAGATCCCGCTACGACGCTTTGTTTAGAACTGCACCAACTGACAGCTCCACCGTTTAATGTAAACACGTATCCGGTTTGCGATTTAGAATCGTCCGGATCAGTGTCAAAGCTTGCATCAACGTAACCTTTTACGATGAGCTCTTTGTCACTTCCATATATGAGAAACATATCCTTAGTCCTTTTTAGGTATTTCAGGATGTTCTTGACCGCTGTCCAGTGATCCATTCCTGGATTACTTTGGTACCTCCCTGCTAAACTTATAGCAAGGCACACATCAGGTCTGGTACACAGCATTGCATACATGATAGAGCCTATGGCTGATGCATAGGGAACATCTTTCATATTCTCTCTATCTTCTGCAGTGGTCGGGCATTGAGTCTTACTCAATTTCACACCTTGTAACACAGGCAAGAACCCTTTCTTTGCTTGATCCATTTTGAACTTCTTCAAAATTTTGTCAAGGTATGTGCTTTGTGAAAGTCCAATTAAGCGTCTTGATCTATCTCTATAGATCTTAATGCCTAATATGTAAGCAGCTTCACCGAGGTCTTTCATTGAAAAACTTTTATTCAAGTATCCCTTTATGCTATCCAGAAATTCTATATCATTTCCAATCAGTAATATGTCATCCACATATAATATCAGAAATGCTACAGAGCTCCCACTCACTTTCTTGTAAATACAGGCTTCTCCGAAAGTCTGTATAAAACCAAATGCTTTGATCGCACTATCAAAACGTTTATTCCAACTCCGAGAGGCTTGCACCAGTCCATAAATGGATCGCTGGAGCTTGCACACTTTGTTAGCTCCCTTTGGATCGACAAAACCTTCTCGTTGCATCATATACAACTCTTCTTCCAGAAATCCATTCAGGAATGCAGTTTTGACATCCATTTGCCAAATTTCATAATCATAAAATGCGGCAATTGCTAACATGATTCGGACGGACTTAAGCATCGCTACGGGTGAGAAGGTCTCATCGTAGTCAATCCCTTGAACTTGCCGAAAACCTTTTGCGACAAGTCGAGCTTTGTAGACAGTAACATTACCATCAGCGTCAGTCTTCTTCTTAAAGATCCATTTATTCTCAATTGCTTGCCGATCATCGGGCAAGTCAACCAAAGTCCATACTTTGTTCTCATACATGGATCCCATCTCAGATTTCATGGCTTCAAGCCACTTTGCGGAATCTGGGCTCACCATCGCTTCTTCATAGTTCGTAGGTTCATCATGATCTAGTAGCATGACCTCCAGAACAGGATTACCGTACCACTCTGGTGCGGATCTTACTCTGGTTGATCTACGAGGTTCAGCAGTATCTTGATCTGAAGTTTCATGATCATTATCATTGGCGTCCTCACTAACTGGTGTAGGTGTCACTGAAACAGTTTTCTGTGATGAACTACTTTCCAGTAAGGGAGCGGGTACAGTTACCTCGTCAAGTTCTACTTTCCTCCCACTCACTTCTTTCGAGAGAAACTCCTTCTCTAGAAATGATCCATTCTTAGCAATGAATGTTTTGCCTTCGGATCTGTGATAGAAGGTGTACCCAACAGTTTCCTTTGGGTATCCTATGAAGACACATTTCTCCGATTTGGGTTCGAGCTTATCAGGTTGAAGCTTTTTCACATAAGCATCGCAGCCCCAAACTTTAAGAAACGACAACTTTGGTTTCTTGCCAAACCACAGTTCATAAGGCGTCGTCTCAACGGATTTTGATGGTGCCCTATTTAACGTGAATGCGGCCGTCTCTAAAGCATATCCCCAAAAAGATAGCGGTAAATCAGTAAGAGACATCATAGATCGCACCATATCTAGTAAAGTACGATTACGACGTTCGGACACACCATTACGCTGTGGTGTTCCGGGTGGCATGAGTTGCGAAACTATTCCACAGTTTTTCAAATGTACACCAAACTCGTACCTCAAATATTCTCCTCCACGATCAGATCGTAGAAACTTTATTTTCTTGTTACGATGATTTTCAACTTCACTCTGAAATTCTTTGAACTTTTCAAATGTTTCAGACTTATGTTTCATTAAGTAGATATACCCATATGTGCTTAAATCATCTGTGAAGGTGAGAAAATAACGATATCCGCCACGAGCCTCAATATTCATCGGGCCACATACATCGGTATGTATGATTTCCAACAAATCTGTTGCTCTCTCCATAGTACCGGAGAACGGTGTTTTAGTCATCTTGCCCATGAGGCACGGTTCGCAAGTACCAAGTGATTCATAATCAAGTGGTTCCAAAAGTCCATCAGCATGGAGTTTCTTCATGCGCTTTATACCGATATGACCTAAACGACAGTGCCACAAATAAGTTGCACTTTCATTATCAACTCTGCATCTTTTGGCTTCAATATTATGAATATGTGTATTACTACTATCGAGATTCAATAAGAATAGACCACTCTTCAAGGGTGCATGACCATAAAAGATATTACTCATATAAATAGAACAACCATTATTCTCTGATTTAAATGAATAACCGTCTTGCATTAAACAAGATCCAGATATAATGTTCATGCTCAACGCTGGCACCAAATAACAATTATTTAGGTCTAATATTAATCCCGAAGGTAGATGTAGACGTAGCATGCCGACTACGATCACATCGACTTTGGAACCGTTTCCCACGCGCATCGTCACCTCGTCCTTTGCCAGTGCCCGCTTATTCCGTAGTCCCTGTTTCGAGTTGCAAATATTAGCAACAGAACCAGTATCAAATACCCAGGTGCTACTGCGAGCTCTAGTAAGGTACACATCAATAACATGTATATCACATATACCTTTGTTCACCTTGCCATCCTTCTTATCCGCCAAATACTTGGGGTAGTTCCGCTTCCAGTGACCAGTCTGCTTGCAGTAGAAGCACTCAGTTTCAGGCTTAGGTCCAGACTTGGGTTTCTTCTCTTGAGCAGCAACTTGCTTGCGTTCTTCTTGAAGTTCCCCTTTTTCTTCCCTTTGCCCTTTTTCTTGAAACTAGTGGTCTTGTTAACCATCAACACTTGATGCTCCTTCTTGATTTCTACCTCCGCAGCTTTCAGCATTGCGAAGAGCTCGGGAATAGTCTTGTTCATCCCTTGCATATTATAGTTCATCACGAAGCTCTTGTAGCTTGGTGGAAGTGATTGGAGAATTCTGTCAATGACGCAATCATCCGGAAGATTAACTCCCAATTGAATCAAGTGATTATTATACCCAGACATTTTGAGTATATGCTCACTGACAGAACTGTTCTCCTCCATCTTGCAGCTATAGAACTTATTGGAGACTTCATATCTCTCAATTCGGGCATTTGCTTGAAATATTAACTTCAACTCCTGGAACATCTCATATGCTCCATGACGTTCAAAACGTCGCTGAAGTCCCGATTCTAAGCCGTAAAGCATGGCACACTGAACTATCGAGTAGTCATCAGCTTTGCTCTGCCAGACGTTCATAACATCTGGTGTTGCTCCAGCAGCAGGCCTGGCACCCAGCGGTGCTTCCAGGACGTAATTTTTCTATGCAGCAATGAGGATAATCCTCAAGTTACGGACCCAGTCCGTGCAATTGCTACCATCATCTTTCAACTTTGCTTTCTCAAGGAACGCATTAAAATTCAACGGAACAACAGCACGAGCCATCTATCTACAATCAACATAAACAAGCAAGATACTATCAGGTACTAAGTTCATGATAAATTTAAGTTCAATTAATCATTATATTTAAGAACTCCCACTTAGATAGACATCCCTCTAATCCTCTAAGTGATTACGTGATCCAAATCAACTAAACCATGACCGATCATCACGTGAGATGGAATAGTTTTCAATGGTGAACATCATTATGTTGATCATATCTACTATATGATTCACGCTCGACCTTTCGGTCTCCGTGTTCCGAGGCCATATCTGCATATGCTAGGCTCGTCAAGTTTAACCTGAGTATTCTGCGTGTGCAAAACTGTCTTGCACCCGTTGTAGATGGACGTAGAGCTTATCACACCCGATCATCACGTGGTGTCTGGGCACGACGAACTTTGGCAACGGTGCATACTCAGGGAGAACACTTCTTGATAATTTAGTGAGAGATCATCTTATAATGCTACCGTCAATCAAAGCAAGATAAGATGCATAAAAAGATAAACATCACATGCAATCAATATAAGTGATATGATATGGTCATCATCATCTTGTGCTTGTGATCTCCATCTCCGAAGCACCGTCATGATCACCATCGTCACCGGCGCGACACCTTGATCTCCATCGAAGCATCGTTGTCGTCTCGCCAATCTTATGCTTCCACGACTATCACTACCGTTTAGTAATAAAGTAAAGCATTACATCGCGATTGCATTGCATACAATAAAGCGACAACCATATGGCTCCTGCCAGTTGCCGATAACTCGGTTACAAAACATGATCATCTCATACAATAAAATTCAGCATCATGCTTTGACCATATCACATCACAACATGCCCTGCAAAAACAAGTTAGACGTCCTCTACTTTGTTGTTGCATGTTTTACGTGGCTGCTACGGGCTTAAGTAAGAACCAATCTCACCTACGCATCAAAACCACAACGATAGTTTGTCAAATAGACTCCGTTTTAACCTTCGCAAGGACCGGGCGTAGCCATACTTGGTTCAACTAAAGTTGGAGAGACAGTCGCCCGCAAGCCATCTCTGTGCAAAGCACGTCGAGGGAACCGGTCTCGCGTAAGCGTACGCGTAAGGTTGGTCTGGGTCGTCTCGTCCAACAATACCGCCGAACCAAAATATGACATGCTGGTAGGCAGTATGACTTGTATCGTCCACAACTCACTTGTGTTCTACTCGTGCATATAACATCAACATCAATAACCAGGCTCGGATGCCACTGTAGGGTTTCGTAGTAATTTCAAAAATTTCCTACGCGCACACAGGATCATGTGATGCATAGCAACGAGAGGAGAGTGTTGTCTACATACCCAACGCAGACCGACTGCGGAAGTGATGACACGACGTAGAGGAAGTAGTCGTACGTCTTCACGATCCAACCGATCAAGCACCGAAACTACGGCACCTCCGAGTTCGAGCACACGTTCAGCTCGATGACGATCCCCGGACTCTGATCCAGCAAAGTGTCGGGGAAGAGTTTCGTCAGCACGACGGCGTGGTGACGATCTTGATGAACTACAGCAGCAGGGCTTCGCCTAAACTCCGCTACAGTATTATCGAGGAATATGGTGGCAGGGGGCACCGCACACGGCTAAGGAATCGATCACGTGGATCAACTTGTGTCAACTTGTGTGTTTAGAGGTGCCCCTGCCTCCGTATATAAAGGAGCCAAGGGGGGAGGAGGCGCCGGCCAGGAGGAGGTGGCGCAGGAGGAGTCCTACTCCTACCGGGAGTAGGACTCCCCCCCAATCCTATTCCAACTAGGATTCCCAAGGGGGAAAGAGGGAGAGGGGTGGCCGGCCACCTCTCCTAGTCCTACTAGGACTAGGGGAAGGGGGGAGGCGCGCAGCCCCCTTGGGCTGCCCCTTTCTCCTTTCCACTAAGGCCCATGATGGCCCATATGGCTCCCGGGGGGTTCCGGTAAAATCCCGATTTCACCCGGACGTAATTCTTCTGTGCAGCAATGAGGATAATCCTCAAGTTACGGACCCAGTCCGTGTAATTGCTACCATCATCTTTCAACTTTGCTTTCTCAAGGAACGCATTAAAATTTAACGGAACAACAGCACGAGCCATCTATCTACAATCAACATAAACAAGCAAGATACTATCAGGGACTAAGTTCATGATAAATTTTAAGTTCAATTAATCATATTATTAAAGAACTCCCACTTAGATAGACATCCCTCTAATCCTCTAAGTGATCACGTGATCCAAATCAACTAAACCATGTCCGATCATCACGTGAGATGGAGTAGTTTCATCGGTGAACATCATTATGTTGATCATATCTACTATATGATTCACGCTCGACCTTTCGGTCTCCGTGTTCCGAGGCCATATCTGCATATGCTAGGCTCGTCAAGTTTAACCTGAGTATTCTGCGTGTGTAACTGTTTTGCACCCGTTGTATTTGAACGTAGAGCCTATCACACCCGATCATCACGTGGTGTCTCAGCACGAAGAACTTTTGCAACGGTGCATACTCAGGGAGAACACTTCTTGATAATTTAGTGAGAGATCATCTTATAATGCTACCGTCAATCAAAGCAAGATAAGATGCATAAAAAGATAAACATCACATGCAATCAATATAAGTGATATGATATGGCCATCATCATCTTGTGCTTGTGATCTCCATCTCCGAAGCACCATCATGATCACCATCGTCACCGGCGCGACACCTTGATCTCCATCGTAGCATCGTTGTCGTCTCGCCAATCTTATGCTTCCACGACTATCACTACCGTTTAGTAATAAAGTAAAGCATTACATCGCGATTGCATTGCATACAATAAAGCGACAACCATATGGCTCCTGCCAGTTGCCGATAACTCGGTTACAAAACATGATCATCTCATACAATAAAATTCAGCATCATGCTTTGACCATATCACATCACAACATGCCCTGCAAAAACAAGTTAGACGTCCTCTACTTTGTTGTTGCTTGTTTTACGTGGCTGCTACGGGCTTAAGTAAGAACCAATCTCACCTACGCATCAAAACCACAACGATAGTTTGTCAAATAGACTCCGTTTTAACCTTTGCAAGGACCGGGCGTAGCCATACTTGGTTCAACTAAAGTTGGAGAGACAGTCGCCCGCAAGCCATCTCTGTGCAAAGCACGTCGAGGGAACCGGTCTCGCGTAAGCGTACGCGTAAGGTTGGTCTGGGTCGTCTCGTCCAACAATACCGCCGAACCAAAATATGACATGCTGGTAGGCAGTATGACTTGTATCGTCCACAACTCACTTGTGTTCTACTCGTGTATATAACATCAACATCAATAACCTTGGCTCTGATACCACTGTTGGGTTTCGTAGTAATTTCAAAAAAATTCCTATGCACACGCAAGATCATGTGATGCATAGCAACGAGGGGACAGTATTGTCTACGTACCCAACACAGACCGACTGCGGAAGCGATGACACGACCTAGAGGAAGTAGTCGTACGTCTTCTCAATCCAACCGATCAAGCACCGAAACTACGGCACCTCCGAGTTCGAGCACACGTTCAGCTCAATGACGATCCCCGGACTCCGATCCAGCAAAGTGTCGGGGAAGAGTTTCGTCAGCACGACGGCATGGTGACGATCTTGATGAACTACAGCAGCAGGGCTTCGCCTAAACTCCGCTACAGTATTATCGAGGAATATGGTGGCAGGGGGCACCGCACATGGCTAAGGAATCGATCACGTGGATCAACTTGTGTCAACTTGTGTGTTTAGAGGTGTCCCTGCCTCCGTATATAAAGGAGGAGAGGAGGGGAGGCTGGCCGGCCAAGGGGGGAGGCGCAGGAGAGTCCTACTCCCTCTGGGAGTAGGATTCCCCCTCCAATCCTAGTCCAACTAGGATTCCTCGGAGGGGAAAAGAGGAGGAGGGGGCCGGCCACCTCTCCTAGTCCTAATAGGACTAGGGGAAGGGGGGGCGCGCAGCCCAACTAGGGAAGCCCCTTCTCTTTTCCACTAAGGCCCACTATGGCCCAAATAGCTCCCGGGGGGGTCCGGTAACCCTCCCGGTATTCCGGTAAAATCCCGATTTCACCCGGAACACTTCCGATATCCAAATATAGGCTTCCAATATATCAATCTTTACGTCTCGACCATTTCGAGACTCCTCATCATGTCCGTGATCACATCCGGGACTCCGAACAACCTTCGGTACATCAAAATGCATAAACTCATAATATAACTGTCATCGTAACCTTAAGCGTGCGGACCCTACGGGTTCGAGAACAATGTAGACATGACCGAGACACGTCTCCGGTCAATAACCAATAGCGGGACCTGGATGCCCATATTGGCTCCTACATATTCTACGAAGATCTTTATCGGTCAGACCGCATAACAACATACGTTGTTCCCTTTGTCATCGGTATGTTACTTGCCCGAGATTCGATCGTCGGTATCCAATACCTAGTTCAATCTCGTTACTGGCAAGTCTCTTTACTCGTTCCGTAATACATCATCTCACAACTAACATATTAGTTGTAATGCTTGCAAGGCTTATGTGATGTGTATTACCGAGAGGGCCCAGAGATACTTCTCCGACAATCGGAGTGACAAATCCTAATCTCGAAATACGCCAACCCAACATCGACCATTGGAGACACCTGTAGTACTCCTTTATCATCACCCAGTTACGTTGTGCCGTTTGGTAGTACCCAAAGTGTTCCTCCGGTAAACGGGAGTTGCATAATCTCATAGTCATAGGAACATGTATAAGTCATGAAGAAAGCAATAGCAACATACTAAACGATCGGGTGCTAAGCTAATGGAATGGGTCATGTCAATCAGATCATTCTACTAATGATGTGACCTCGTTAATCAAATAACAACTCATTGTTCATGGTTAGGAAACATAACCATCTTTGATTAACGAGCTAGTCAAGTAGAGGCATACTAGTGACACTTTGTTTGTCTATGTATTCACACATGTATTATGTTTCCGGTAAATACAATTCTAGCATGAATAATAAACATTTATCATGATTATAAGGAAATAAATAATAACTTTATTATTGCCTCTAGGGCATATTTCCTTCAGTCTCCCACTTGCACTAGAGTCAATAATCTAGATTACATTGTAATGATTCTAACACCCATGGAGCTTTGGTGCTGATCATGTTTTGCTCGTGGAAGAGGCTTAGTCAACGGGTCTGCAACATTCAGATCCGTATGTATCTTGCAAATCTCTATGTCTCCCACCTGGACTAGATCCCGGATGGAGTTGAAGCATCTCTTGATGTGTTTGGTCCTTTTGTGAAATCTGGATTCCTTTGCCAAGGCAATTGCACCAGTATTGTCACAAAAGATTTTCGTTGGACCCGATGCACTAGGTATGACACCTAGATCGGATATGAACTCCTTCATCCAGACTCCTTCATTTGCTGCTTCCGAAGCAGCTATGTATTCCGCTTCACATGTAGATCCCGCTACGACGCTTTGTTTAGAACTGCACCAACTGACAGCTCCACCGTTTAATGTAAACACGTATCCGGTTTGCGATTTAGAATCGTCCGGATCAGTGTCAAAGCTTGCATCAACGTAACCTTTTACGATGAGCTCTTTGTCACCTCCATATACGAGAAACATATCCTTAGTCCTTTTCAGGTATTTCAGGATGTTCTTGACCGCTGTCCAGTGATCCACTCCTGGATTACTTTGGTACCTCCCTGCTAAACTTATAGCAAGGCACACATCAGGTCTGGTACACAACATTGCATACATGATAGAGCCTATGGCTGATGCATAGGGAACATCTTTCATATTCTCTCTATCTTCTGCATTGGTCGGGCATTGAGTCTTACTCAATTTCACACCTTGTAACACAGGCAAGAACCCTTTCTTTGCTTGATCCATTTTGAACTTCTTCAAAATTTTGTCAAGGTATGTGCTTTGTGAAAGTCCAATTAAGCGTCTTGATCTATCTCTATAGATCTTAATGCCTAATATGTAAGCAGCTTCACCGAGGTCTTTCATTGAAAAACTTTTATTCAAGTATCCCTTTATGCTATCCAGAAATTCTATATCATTTCCAATCAGTAATATGTCATCCACATATAATATCAGAAATGCTACAGAGCTCCCACTCAATTTATTAAAAATACAGGCTTCTCCGAAAGTCTATATAAAACCAAATGCTTTGATCACACTATCAAAACGTTTATTCCAACTCCAAGAGGCTTGCACCAGTCTATAAATGGATCGCTGGAGCTTGCACACTTTGTTAGCTCCCTTTGGATCGACAAAACCTTCTGGTTGCATCATATACAACTCTTCTTCCAGAAATCCATTCAGGAACGCAGTTTTGACATCCATTTGCCAAATTTCATAATCATAAAATGCGGCAATTGCTAACATGATTCGGACGGACTTTAAGCATCGCTACGGGTGAGAAGGTCTCATCGTAGTCAATCCCTTGAACTTGCCGAAAACCTTTTGCGACAAGTCGAGCTTTGTAGACAGTAACATTACCATCAGCGTCAGTCTTCTTCTTAAAGATCCATTTATTCTCAATTGCTTGCCGATCATCGGGCAAGTCAACCAAAGTCCATACTTTGTTCTCATACATGGATCCCATCTCAGATTTCATGGCTTCAAGCCACTTTGCGGAATCTGGGCTCACCATCGCTTCTTCATAGTTCGTAGGTTCATCATGATCTAGTAGCATGACCTCCGGAACAGGATTACCGTACCACTCTAGTGCGGATCTTACTCTGGTTGATCTACGAGGTTCAGCAGTATCTTGATCTGAAGTTTCATGATCATTATCATTGGCTTCCTCACTAACTGGTGTAGGTGTCACTGAAACAGTTTTCTGTGATGAACTACTTTCCAGTAAGGGAGCGGGTACAGTTACCTCGTCAAGTTCTACTTTCCTCCCACTCACTTCTTTCGAGAGAAAACTCCTTCTCTAGAAATGATCCATTCTTAGCAACGAATGTATTGCCTTCGGATCTGTGATAGAAGGTGTACCCAACAGTTTCCTTTGGGTATCCTATGAAGACACATTTCTCCGATTTGGGTTCAAGCTTATCAGGTTGAAGCTTTTTCACATAAGCATCGCAGCCCCAAACTTTAAGAAACGACAACTTTGGTTTCTTGCCAAACCACAGTTCATAAGGCGTCATCTCAACGGATATTGATGGTGCCCTATTTAACGTGAATGCGGCCGTCTCTAAAGCATATCCCCAAAAAGATAGCGGTAAATCAGTAAGAGACATCATAGATCGCACCATATCTAGTAAAGTACGATTACGACGTTCGGACACACCATTACGCTGTGGTGTTCCGGGTGGCGTGAGTTGCGAAACTATTCCACAGTTTTTCAAATGTACACCAAACTCGTAACTCAAATATTCTCCTCCACGATCAGATCGTAGAAACTTTATTTTCTTGTTACGATGATTTTCAACTTCACTCTGAAATTCTTTGAACTTTTCAAATGTTTCAGACTTATGTTTCATTAAGTAGATATACCCATATCTGCTTAAATCATCTGTGAAGGTGAGAAAATAAGGATATCCGCCACGAGCCTCAATATTCATCGGGCCACATACATCGGTATGTATGATTTCCAACAAATCTGTTGCTCTCTCCATAGTACCGGAGAACGGTGTTTTAGTCATCTTGCCCATGAGGCACGGTTCGCAAGTACCAAGTGATTCATAATCAAGTGGTTCCAAAAGTCCATCAGCATGGAGTTTCTTCATGCGCTTTATACCGATATGACCTAAACGACAGTGCCACAAATAAGTTGCACTTTCATTATCAACTCTGCATCTTTTGGCTTCAATATTATGAATATGTGTATTACTACTATCGAGATTCAATAAGAATAGACCACTCTTCAAGGGTGCATGACCATAAAAGATATTACTCATATAAATAGAACAACCATTATTCTCTGATTTAAATGAATAACCGTCTCGCATTAAACAAGATCCAGATATAATGTTCATGCTCAACGCTGGCACCAAATAACAATTATTTAGGTCTAATATTAATCCCGAAGGTAGATGTAGAGGTAGCGTGCCGACTGCGATCACATCGACTTTGGAACCGTTTCCCACGCGCATCGTCACATCGTCCTTTGCCAGTGCCCGCTTATTCCCTAGTCCCTGTTTCGAGTTGCAAATATTAGCAACAGAACCAGTATCAAATACCCAGGTGCTACTGCGAGCTCTAGTAAGGTACACATCAATAACATGTATATCACATATACCTTTGTTCACCTTGCCATCCTTCTTATCCGCCAAATACTTGGGGCAGTTCCGCTTCCAGTGACCAGTCTGCTTGCAGTAGAAGCACTCAGTTTCAGGCTTAGGTCCAGACTTGGGTTTCTTCTCTTGAGCAGCAACTTGCTTGCCGTTCTTCTTGAAGTTCCCCTTTTTCTTCCCTTTGCCCTTTTTCTTGAAACTAGTGGTCTTGTTAACCATCAACACTTGATGCTCCTTCTTGATTTCTACCTCCGCAGCTTTCAGCATTGCGAAGAGCTCGGGAATAGTCTTGTTCATCCCTTGCATATTATAGTTCATCACGAAGCTCTTGTAGCTTGGTGGCAGTGATTGGAGAATTCTGTCAATGACGCAATCATCCGGAAGATTAACTCCCAATTGAATCAAGTGATTATTATACCCAGACATTTTGAGTATATGCTCACTGACAGAACTGTTCTCCTCCATCTTGCAGCTATAGAACTTATTGGAGACTTCATATCTCTCAATTCGGGCATTTGCTTGAAATATTAACTTCAACTCCTGGAACATCTCATATGCTCCATGACGTTCAAAACGTCGCTGAAGTCCCGATTCTAAGCCGTAAAGCATGGCACACTGAACTATCGAGTAGTCATCAGCTTTGCTCTGCCAGACGTTTATAACATCTGGTGTTGCTCCAGCAGCAGGCCTGGCACCCAGCGGTGCTTCCAGGACGTAATTTTTCTGTGCAGCAATGAGGATAATCCTCAAGTTACGGACCCAGTCCGTGTAATTGCTACCATCATCTTTCAACTTTGCTTTCTCAAGGAATGCATTAAAATTCAACGGAACAACAGCACGAGCCATCTATCTACAATCAACATAAACAAGCAAGATACTATCAGGTACTAAGTTCATGATAAATTTAAGTTCAATTAATCATATTATTTAAGAACTCCCACTTAGATAGACAACCCTCTAATCCTCTAAGTGATTACGTGATCCAAATCAACTAAACCATGACCGATCATCACGTGAGATGGAGTAGTTTTCAATGGTGAACATCGTTATGTTGATCATATCTACTATATGATTCACGCTCGACCTTTCGGTCTCCGTGTTCCGAGGCCATATCTGCATATGCTAGGCTCGTCAAGTTTAACCTGAGTATTCTGCGTGTGCAAAACTGGCTTGCACCCGTTGTAGATGGACGTAGAGCTTATCACACCCGATCATCACGTGGTGTCTGGGCACGACGAACTTTGGCAACGGTGCATACTCAGGGAGAACACTTCTTGATAATTTAGTGAGAGATCATCTTATAATGCTACCGTCAATCAAAGCAAGATAAGATGCATAAAAAGATAAACATCACATGCAATCAATATAAGTGATATGATATGCTCATCATCATCTTGTGCTTGTGATCTCCATCTCCGAAGCACCGTCATGATCACCATCGTCACCGGCGCGACACCTTGATCTCCATCGTAGCATCGTTGTCGTCTCGCCAATCTTATGCTTCCACGACTATCACTACCGTTTAGTAATAAAGTAAAGCATTACATCGCGATTGCATTGCATACAATAAAGTGACAACCATATGGCTCCTGCCAGTTACCGATAACTCGGTTACAAAACATGATCATCTCATACAATAAAATTCAGCATCATGCTTTGACCATATCACATCACAACATGCCCTGCAAAAACAAGTTAGACGTCCTCTACTTTGTTGTTGCTTGTTTTACGTGGCTGCTACGGGCTTAAGTAAGAACCAATCTCACCTACGCATCAAAACCACAACGATAGTTTGTCAAATAGACTCCGTTTTAACCTTCGCAAGGACCGGGCGTAGCCATACTTGGTTCAACTAAAGTTGGAGAGACAGTCGCCCGCAAGCCATCTCTGTGCAAAGCACGTCGAGGGAACCGGTCTCGCGTAAGCGTACGCGTAAGGTTGGTCTGGGTCGTCTCGTCCAACAATACCGCCGAACCAAAATATGACATGCTGGTAGGCAGTATGACTTGTATCGTCCACAACTCACTTGTGTTCTACTCGTGCATATAACATCAACATCAATAACCAGGCTCGGATGCCACTGTTGGGTTTCGTAGTAATTTCAAAAATTTTCCTACGCGCACACAGGATCATGTGATGCATAGCAACGAGAGGAGAGTGTTGTCTACGTACCCAACACAGACCTACTGCGGAAGCGATGACACGACATAGAGGAAGTAGTCGTACGTCTTCACGATCCAACCGATCAAGCACCGAAACTACGGCACCTCCGAGTTCGAGCACACGTTCAGCTCGATGACGATCCCCGGACTCCGATCCAGCAAAGTGTCGGGGAAGAGTTTCGTCAGCACGACGGCGTGGTGACGATCTTGATGAACTACAGCAGCAGGGCTTCGCCTAAACTCCGCTACAGTATTATCGAGGAATATGGTGGCAGGGGGCACCGCACACGGCTAAGGAATCGATCACGTGGATCAACTTGTGTCAACTTGTGTGTTTAGAGGTGCCCCTGCCTCCGTATATAAAGGAGCCAAGGGGGGAGGAGGCGCCGGCCAGGAGGAGGTGGCGCAGGAGGAGTCCTACTCCTACCGGGAGTAGGACTCCCCCCCAATCCTATTCCAACTAGGATTCCCAAGGGGGAAAGAGGGAGAGGGGTGGCCGGCCACCTCTCCTAGTCCTACTAGGACTAGGGGAAGGGGGGAGGCGCGCAGCCCCCTTGGGCTGCCCCTTTCTCCTTTCCACTAAGGCCCATGATGGCCCATATGGCTCCCGGGGGGTTCCGGTAAAATCCCGATTTCACCCGGACGTAATTCTTCTGTGCAGCAATGAGGATAATCCTCAAGTTACGGACCCAGTCCGTGTAATTGCTACCATCATCTTTCAACTTTGCTTTCTCAAGGAACGCATTAAAATTTAACGGAACAACAGCACGAGCCATCTATCTACAATCAACATAAACAAGCAAGATACTATCAGGGACTAAGTTCATGATAAATTTTAAGTTCAATTAATCATATTATTAAAGAACTCCCACTTAGATAGACATCCCTCTAATCCTCTAAGTGATCACGTGATCCAAATCAACTAAACCATGTCCGATCATCACGTGAGATGGAGTAGTTTCATCGGTGAACATCATTATGTTGATCATATCTACTATATGATTCACGCTCGACCTTTCGGTCTCCGTGTTTCGAGGCCATATCTGCATATGCTAGGCTCGTCAAGTTTAACCTGAGTATTCTGCGTGCGCAACTGTTTTGCACCCGTTGTATTTGAACGTAGAGCCTATCACACCCGATCATCACGTGGTGTCTCAGCACGAAGAACTTTTGCAACGGTGCATACTCAGGGAGAACACTTCTTGATAATTTAGTGAGAGATCATCTTATAATGCTACCGTCAATCAAAGCAAGATAAGATGCATAAAAAGATAAACATCACATGCAATCAATATAAGTGATATGATATGGTCATCATCATCTTGTGCTTGTGATCTCCATCTCCGAAGCACCGTCATGATCACCATCGTCACCGGCGCGACACCTTGATCTCCATCGTAGCATCGTTGTCGTCTCGCCAATCTTATGCTTCCACGACTATCACTACCGTTTAGTAATAAAGTAAAGCATTACATCGCGATTGCATTGCATACAATAAAGCGACAACCATATGGCTCCTGCCAGTTGCCGATAACTCGGTTACAAAACATGATCATCTCATACAATAAAATTTAGCATCATGCTTTGACCATATCACATCACAACATGCCCTGCAAAAACAAGTTAGACGTCCTCTACTTTGTTGTTGCTTGTTTTACGTGGCTGCTACGGGCTTAAGTAAGAACCAATCTCACCTACGCATCAAAACCACAACGATAGTTTGTCAAATAGATACATTTTAACCTTCGCAAGGACCGGGCGTAGCCATACTTGGTTCCACTAAAGTTGGAGAGACAGTCGCCCGCAAGCCATCTCTGTGCAAAGCACGTCGAGGGAACCGGTCTCGCGTAAGCGTACGCGTAAGGTTGGTCTGGGTCGTCTCGTCCAACAATACCGCCGAACCAAACTATGACATGCTGGTAGGCAGTATGACTTGTATCGTCCACAACTCACTTGTGTTCTACTCGTGCATATAACATCAACATCAATAACCTAGGCTCAGATGCCACTGTTGGGTTTCGTAGTAATTTCAAAAAATTTCCTACGCACACGCAAGATCATGTGATGCATAGCAACGAGGGGAGAGTATTGTCTACGTACCCAACGCAGACCGACTGCGGAAGCGATGACACGACGTAGAGGAAGTAGTCGTACGTCTTCTCGATCCAACCGATCAAGCACCGAAACTACGGCACCTCCGAGTTCGAGCACACGTTCAGTTCGATGACGATCCCCGGACTCCGATCCAGCAAAGTGTCGGGGAAGAGTTTCGTCAGCATGACGGCGTGGTGACGATCTTGATGAACTACAGCAGCAGGGCTTCGCCTAAACTCCGCTACAGTATTATCGAGGAATATGGTGGCAGGGGGCACCGCACACGGCTAAGGAATCGATCACGTGGATCAACTTGTGTCAACTTGTGTGTTTAGAGGTGCCCCTGCCTCCGTCTATAAAGGAGGAGAGGACGGGAGGCTGGCCGGCCAAGGGGGGAGGCGCAGGAGAGTCCTACTCCCTCTGGGAGTAGGATTCCCCCTCCAATCCTAGTCCAACTAGGATTCCACGGAGGGGAAAAGAGGAGGAGGGGGCCGGCCACCTCTCCTAGTCCTAATAGGACTAGGGGAAGGGGGGGCGCGCAGCCCAACTAGGGCAGCCCCTTCTCTTTTCCACTAAGGCCCACTATGGCCCAAATAGCTCCCGGGGGGTTCCGGTAACCCTCCCGGTATTCCGGTAAAATCCCGATTTCACCTGGAACACTTCCGATATCCAAATATAGGCTTCCAATATATCAATCTTTACGTCTCGACCATTTTGAGACTCCTCGTCATGTCCGTGATCACATCCGGGACTCCGAACAACCTTCGGTACATCAAAATGCATAAACTCATAATATAACTGTCATCGTAACCTTAAGCGTGCGGACCCTACGGGTTCGAGAACAATGTAGACATGACCGAGACACGTCTCCGGTCAATAACCAATAGCGGGACCTGGATGCCCATATTGGCTCCTACATATTCTACGAAGATCTTTATCGGTCAGACCGCATAACAACATACGTTGTTCCCTTTGTCATCGGTATGTTACTTGCCCGAGATTCGATCGTCGGTATCCAATACCTAGTTCAATCTCGTTACCGGCAAGTCTCTTTACTCGTTCCGTAATACATCATCTCACAACTAACATATTAGTCGTAATGCTTGCAAGGCTTATGTGATGTGTATTACCGAGAGGGCCCAGAGATACCTCTCCGGCAATCGGAGTGACAAATCCTAATCTCGAAATACGCCAACTCAACATCGACCATTGGAGACACCTGTAGTATTCCTTTATAATCACCCAGTTACGTTGTGACGTTTGGTAGTACCCAAAGTGTTCCTCCGGCAAACGGGAGTTGCATAATCTCATAGTCATAGGAACATGTATAAGTCATGAAGAAAGCAATAGCAACATACTAAACGATCGTGTGCTAAGCTAATGGAATGGGTCATGTCAATCAGATCATTCAACTAATGATGTGACCTCGTTAATCAAATAACAACTCATTGTTCATGGTTAGGAAACATAACCATCTTTGATTAACGAGCTAGTCAAGTAGAGGCATACTAGTGACACTTTGTTTGTCTATGTATTCACACATGTATTATGTTTCCGATTAATACAATTCTAGCATGAATAATAAACATTTATCATGATTATAAGGAAATAAATAATAACTTTATTATTGCCTCTAGGGCATATTTCCTTCAGTCTCCCACTTGCACTAGAGTCAATAATCTAGATTACACTGTAATGATTCTAACACCCATGGAGCTTTGGTGCTGATCATGTTTTGCTCGTGGAAGAGGCTTAGTCAACGGGTCTGCAACATTCAGATCCATATGTATCTTGCAAATCTCTATGTCTCCCACCTGGACTAGATCCCGGATGGAGTTGAAGCGTCTCTTGATGTGTTTGGTCCTTTTGTGAAATCTGGATTCCTTTGCCAAGGCAATTGCACCAGTATTGTCACAAAAGATTTTCATTGGACCCGATGCACTAGGTATGACACCTAGATCGGATATGAACTCCTTCATCCAGACTCCTTCATTTGCTGCTTCCGAAGCAGCTATGTATTCCGCTTCACATGTAGATCCCGCTACGACGCTTTGTTTAGAACTGCACCAACTGACAGCTCCACCGTTTAATGTAAACACGTATCCGGTTTTCGATTTAGAATCGTCCGGATCAGTGTCAAAGCTTGCATCAACGTAACCTTTTACGATGATCTCTTTGTCACCTCCATATACGAGAAACATATCCTTAGTCCTTTTCAGGTATTTCAGGATGTTCTTGACCGCTGTCCAGTGATCCACTCCTGGATTACTTTGGTACCTCCCTGCTAAACTTATAGCAAGGCACACATCAGGTCTGGTACACAGCATTGCATACATGATAGAGCCTATGGCTGATGCATAGGGAACATCTTTCATATTCTCTCTATCTTCTGCATTGGTCGGGCATTGAGTCTTACTCAATTTCACACCTTGTAACACAGGCAAGAACCCTTTCTTTGCTTGATCCATTTGGAACTTCTTCAAAATTTTGTCAAGGTATGTGCTTTGTGAAAGTCCAATTAAGCGTCTTGATCTATCGCTATAGATCTTAATGCCTAATATGTAAGCAGCTTCACCGAGGTCTTTCATTGAAAAACTTTTATCCAAGTATCCCTTTATGCTATCCAGAAATTCTATATCATTTCCAATCAGTAATATGTCATCCACATATAATATCAGAAATGCTACAGAGCTCCCACTCACTTTCTTGTAAATACAGGCTTCTCCGAAAGTCTATATAAAACCAAATGCTTTGATCGCACTATCAAAACGTTTATTCCAACTCCGAGAGGCTTGCACCAGTCCATAAATGGATCGCTGGAGCTTGCACACTTTGTTAGCTCCCTTTGGATCGACAAAACCTTCTGGTTGCATCATATACAACTCTTCTTCCAGAAATCCATTCAGGAATGCAGTTTTGACATCCATTTGCCAAATTTCATAATCATAAAATGCGGAAATTGCTAACATGATTCGGACGGACTTAAGCATCGCTACGGGTGAGAAGGTCTCATCGTAGTCAATCCCTTGAACTTGCCGAAAACCTTTTGCGACAAGTCGAGCTTTGTAGACAGTAACATTACCATCAGCGTCAGTCTTCTTCTTAAAGATCCATTTATTCTCAATTGCTTGCCGATCATCGGGCAAGTCAACCAAAGTCCATACTTTGTTCTCATACATGGATCCCATCTCAGATTTCATGGCTTCAAGCCACTTTGCGGAATCTGGGCTCACCATCGCTTCTTCATAGTTCGTAGGTTCATCATGATCTAGTAGCATGACCTCCAGAACAGGATTACCGTACCACTCTGGTGCGGATCTTACTCTGGTTGATCTACGAGGTTCAGCAGTATCTTGATCTGAAGTTTCATGATCATTATCATTGGCTTCCTCACTAACTGGTGTAGGTGTCACTGAAACAGTTTTCTGTGATGAACTACTTTCCAGTAAGGGAGCGGGTATAGTTACCTCGTCAAGTTCTACTTTCCTCCCACTCACTTCTTTCGAGAGAAACTCCTTCTCTAGAAATGATCCATTCTTAGCAACGAATGTCTTGCCTTCGGATCTGTGATAGAAGGTGTACCTAACAGTTTCCTTTGGGTATCCTATGAAGACACATTTCTCCGATTTGGGTTCGAGCTTATCAGGTTGAAGCTTTTTCACATAAGCATCGCAGCCCCAAACTTTAAGAAATGACAACTTTGGTTTCTTGCCAAACCACAGTTCATAAGGCGTCGTCTCAACGGATTTTGTTGGTGCCCTATTTAACGTGAATGCGGCCGTCTCTAAAGCATATCCCCAAAAAGATAGCGGTAAATCAGTAAGAGACATCATAGATCGCACCATATCTAGTAAAGTACGATTACGACGTTCGGACACACCATTACGCTGTGGTGTTCCGGGTGGCGTGAGTTGCGAAACTATTCCATAGTTTTTCAAATGTACACCAAACTCGTAACTCAAATATTTTCCTCCACGATCAGATCGTAGAAACTTTATTTTCTTGTTACGATGATTTTCAACTTCACTCTGAAATTCTTTGAACTTTTCAAATGTTTCAGACTTATGTTTCATTAAGTAGATATACCCATATCTGCTTAAATCATCTGTGAAGGTGAGAAAATAACGATATCCGCCACGAGCCTCAATATTCATCGGGCCACATACATCGGTATGTATGATTTCCAACAAATCTGTTGCTCTCTCCATAGTACCGGAGAACGGTGTTTTAGTCATCTTGCCCATGAGGCACGGTTCGCAAGTACCAAGTGATTCATAATCAAGTGGTTCCAAAAGTCCATCAGCATGGAGTTTCTTCATGCGCTTTATACCGATATGACCTAAATGACAGTGCCACAAATAAGTTGCACTTTCATTATCAACTCTGCATCTTTTGGCTTCAATATTATGAATATGTGTATTACTACTATCGAGATTCAATAAGAATAGACCACTCTTCAAGGAACCTGGATGCTCATATTGGCTCCTACATATTCTATGAAGATCTTTATCGGTCAAACCGCATAACAACATACGTTTTTCCCTTTGTCATCGGTATGTTACTTGCCCAAGATTCGATCGTCGGTATCATCATACCTAGTTCAATCTCGTTACAGGAAAGTCTCTTACTCGTTCTGAAATACTTCATCCTGCAACTAACTCATAAGTTACAATGCTTGCCAGGCTTATAGTGATGAGTATTACCGAGAGGGCCCAAAGATACCTCTCTGAAACATGGAGTGACAAATCCTAATCTCGATCTATGCCAACCCAACAAACACCTTCGGAGATACCTGCAGAGCACCTTTATAATCACCCTTTTACGTTGTGACATTTGGTAGCACACAAAGTGTTCCTCTAGTATTCAGGAGTTGCATAATCTCATAGTTTGAGGAACATGTACAAGTCATGAAGAAAGAGTAGCAATGAAACTGTAACGATCATAATGCCAAGCTAATGGATGGGTCATGTCCATCACATCATTCTCCTAATGATGTGATTCTGTTCATCAAATGACAACACATGTCTATGGTTAGGAAACATAACCATCTTTGATTAAGGAGCTAGTCAAGTAGAGGCATACTAGGGACAATATGTTTTGTCTATGTATTCACACATGTACTAAGTTTCCGGTTAATACAATTCTCGCATGAATAATAAACATTTAACATGAAATAAGGAAATAAATAATAACTTTATTATTGCCTCTAGGGCATATTTCCTTCACCTTTTTTGTGAGGGAAATTCATAAACATGAAGGTATATTTCTAGCATCTATATCATTTGCTCTGATGCATATAGCCAAGACACATGTGACTCATTGTTTGCTCTAACATGTTTATGCATTCTCATACTCTTATGATCTATCATCACATGATTGCATACATGTAGAGGGAGTCAATTCAAGTTGCATGTCTTTCCAAAGCTTTACTTGCTATTCCCTTATATCTTTATCTAAAGCTTTGACGTATGTTGTCATCAATTACCAAAAAGGGGGAGATTGAAAGCACAAGTGCTCCCTGGGTGATTTTGGTAATTCATGACAACATATCTCTTGTTAGACTAATACTTATACCTAGTATATTTCAGATAAGTTCAGCATTGGAGTGGCATGGACATGGACAATAGGATGTGGAACCCCTTCAAGATGCTAAGGACAAATATTGGAAAAAGCTCAAGACTCTACATTTTCCATTTTAGTGATCCAAGATCACATTGAGTCCATAGGAAAGCCAAAACTATTAAAAGGGGATGAGGTGTTGCTTAATGGCTTGCTTTCTCAAAGTGGTTAGTGATATGCTCCAAAACCCTCACCCACTTTGTCACATCCACATATGTCCTAAACCTAAATGTCAAACTCGGCCCCACCGACTTTGTCTATCCAGCGCCACCGAGTTTCATCTAATCCAGCCACTGCCAAACCCTAGTCACTTCGGTCTCACCGACGGGATCACACTCTCACCGAGATGGGCTTGTAAATTCTCTATGATCCATTGTGACATTTTTGGTCTAACCGAGTTTGTTCAGTCGGTCCCATCGAGTTTGCTTGACCAATCCTCTATTTTCTTATTACCAAAATCGGTCTCATCGAGTTTGAGTAGTCAGTCAAACCGAGTTGAGGTTTTACCCTAACCCCTACACATCGGTCCCACCGAGATGACCAAGTCAGTATCACCTAAACCTCTAACGTTCATATTTTTACCTGGATCAGTCTGGCCGAGTTTGCTGATTCGGTCCCACCGAGTTTGGGAATCTGTGTGTAATGGTTAGATTTTGTGTGGAGGCTATATATACCCCTCCACCCATTCTTCATTCATGAGGAGAGCCATCAGAACATACCTACACTTCCACTACTCATTTCTAAGAGAGAACCACCTACTCATGTATTGGTACCAAGATATTCCAATCCTACCACAAGAATCTTGATCTCTAGCCTTCCCCAAGTTGCTTTCCACTCAAATCATCTTTCCACCATAGCCAAATCTATGAGAGAGAGTTGAGTGTTGGGAAGACTATCATTTGAAGCACAAGAGCAAGGAGTTCATCATCAACACACCATCTATTACCTTTTGGAGAGTGGTGTCTCCTAGATTGGTTAGGTGTCACTTGGGAGCCTCCATTAAGATTGTGGAGTTAAACCAAGGAGTTTGTAACGGCAAGGATATCACCTACTTCGTGAAGATCTACCCTAGTGAGGCAAGACCTTCATGGGCGATGGCCATGGTGGGATAGGTAAGGTTGCTTCTTCGTGGACCCTTCGTGGGTGGAGCCCTCCGTGGACTCGCGCAACCGTTACCCTTTGTGGGTTGAAGTCTCCATCAATGTGGGTGTATGATAGCACCACCTATCGGAACCATGCCAAAAATCTCTGTGTCTCCAATTGCGTTTGCACACTCCGATCCCATCCCTTTACTTTCTTTCAAGTTGCATGCTTTACTTTCCGCTGCTCATATACTCCTTGCATGCTTGCTTGAATTGTACTGTGTATGCTTGAAATTGTGTTAATCTACCACCTCAACTTCAAAACTTTAAAAACTGCCAACTTTGTTTGTTGAGGGTCTAATCACCCCCCCCCCCTCTAGACACCTCTTCTCGATCCTTTCACATAGGGTTTCATCTCTTAGCAGATCTCGAGCCTAGGTAAAAACTTGTGCCCATATTACCATCGTGTCAAGACACATAGCTCATGACACCCTAATACGTCTCCATCCTATATACTTTTCCTAATGATTTTCCTCTTATTTTAGACTCTAATTTGCATGATTTGAATGAAACTAACCCGGACTGACGCTATTTTCAGCAGAACTACCATGGTGTTGTTTTTTGTGCAGAAATAAAAGTTCTCAGATTGGAATGAAACTCTGCGAGGAATTTTTATACAATAAAAGAGAATTTCTGGAGCCAAGAACCACCGGAGGGGGGCACCTGGGTGGGCACAACCCACCAGGGCCCCCCTCCAGGCAAGCCCAGGTGGGTTGTCCCCACCTGGTGGCCCCACAGACTCCAACCCTGATACTATAAAATCACATATTTGGAGAAAAAAGAGGGAGAAAGAATTATCGCGTTTCATGAGACAGAGCCGCCGCCACCTCTTGTTCTTCATTGGGAGGCTAGATCTAGAGTCTGTTTGGGGCTTCGGAGAGGGGAATCTTTGATCTTCATCATCACCAACCCTTCTCCATCGTCAATTCCATGATGCTCCCCACCGGGAGTGAGTAATTCCTTCATAGGCTCACTTGTCGATGAGGAGTTGGATGAGATTCATTATGTAATCGAGTTAGTTTCGTTAGGCCTTGATCCCTAGTATCCATTATGTTCTGGGATTGATGTTGCTATGACTTTGCCATGCTTAATGCTTGCCACTTTGGGTCCAGGTGCCATGATTTCATACCTTAACCGTTTATGTTGTCACCATTATATCTATGTTCTAGATCTGATCTTGCAAGTTATAGTCACCTACTACGTGTTATGATCCGGCAAACCCGGAGTGACAGAAGTCAGGACACTTCCCGGTGATGATCGTAGTTTGAGGAGTTCATGTATTCACCGTGTGTTAATGCTTTGTTCCGGTTCTCTATTAAAAGGGGGCCTTAATATCCCGTAGTTTCCAATAGGACCCCACTTCCACGGGAGGGTAGGACAAAAGATGCCATGCAAGTTCTTTCCATAAGCACGTATGACTATTTACGGAATACATGCCTACATTATATTTATGAACTGGAGCTAGTGCCGTATCGCCCTAGGTTATGACTATTATATGATGAATATCATCCAACGAATTCACCGATCCAATGCCTACGAAATTCTCTTATATTGTTTCTGCTAAGTTACTACTGCTACTGTCACTATTGCACCTGCTATAAAATCATTGCTATCACTGTTACCGTTACTATTGCTGTTACTACTACTATCAAAACTATCATACTACTTTTCTACTGATCATTTTGCTGCATATAATTAATCTCCAAGCGTGGTTGAATTGACAACTCAGCTGCTAATACTTGCAAATATTCTTTGGCTCCCCTTGTGTCGAATCAATAAATTTGGGTTATCAAGACCTTTTTCTAGCGTCGTTGCCGGGAAGCATAGCTATATTTGTTGAGTCACTTGGGATTATTATCAAATTATCACTATGAAGAATCTGAAGGATGCTAAGACTAAGATTTTTTCCCTCCAAGACGAGGGGAGGTAAGGAACTGCCATCTAGCTCTGCACATGATTCACCTTCTGTTATCAGTAAACTTGCAACACCACCACATGCTATCAATTCTGATATGTCGCAAGTTATTGATGATGCTACTTCTGCTATGAATGCTATTCATGATGATGCTAGTACCTTACTCGATGATAATGTTCCACTAGGTGAATTTCTTGATGAACAACTTGCTAGAACTAAAGATTTTGAGAATGCTGAAACTGATGAAATTGTTGAAATTGATGAAGAGCTTGAAACTGAAAATCTTGAAACACGTATTAGACCTAGCTCTCCTAGATATGAATTTCCTAAAGTACCCGAAGGTTATGTTATGGATGAGGAGACAGCTAAAGATTTTTATGCTTGCAATGATAGAGATGATCTTAAGAAATTATTATGCAAACTGAAAGAGAAATCTTTGAATGCTAGAATGAAATGTGACCCCCAGTTTTCTACTTCTCATATCTTTGTTGATGACAAGGATTATGAATTATCTGTTGATCCAGAGTTACTTACTTTGGTTGAATATGATCCTTTCCATGGTTATGAAACTGAAACTGTTGTGGCACATCTTACTAAGTTGAATGACATAGTCACCCTTTTTTCTCATGATGAGAAGATTCACTATTATTATATTCTCGAATTATTTCCGTTCTCATTAAAGGGTGATGTTAAGGCTTGGTATGATACTCTTGCTCCTGCTTGTGTGCCTAGTCCCTAGGATATGATTTATTACTTCTCTGGAAAATATTTTCCTGCTCATAAGAAACAAGTTGTCTTATAGGAAATATTTAACTTTGCGCAAATTATAGAAGAGAGTCTCCCACAAGCTTGGGGGAGGCTTCTCCAATTGCTTAATGCTTTGCCTGATCATCCTCTTAAGAAAAATGAAATACTTGATATCTTCTATAATGGACTAACCGATGCTTCTAGGGACTTCCTAGATAGTTGTGCTGGTTGTGTTTTCAGGAAACAAACTATTGGACAAGTTGAGGAAT
This sequence comes from Triticum dicoccoides, assembly GCF_002162155.2. Classification (NCBI taxonomy): domain Eukaryota; kingdom Viridiplantae; phylum Streptophyta; class Magnoliopsida; order Poales; family Poaceae; genus Triticum; species Triticum dicoccoides. The sequence continues at coordinate 117,449,272 of NC_041383.1, forward strand.
TATTGAATAACATATTGAAAAATTATGATGATTGGACTCTTCATGAACCACCACCTAACCCACTCCAAAGACGAGGGGTATCTTATATCTCGGCCCTAAAGATATGCAAGAGGTAGAGGAATCTCTATGAAGGAAAAAAGGTATTAAAGTTGAGGATGTAAAAAATTTACCTCCTATTGAAGAAATACATGGGCTTGAAACACCACCACCACCCAAGGTGGTAGAGGTAAATTATTTATTGAAGTTTGATGAAGGTGATATCCCTTATAATAAACATCCCAGTCAATGCCTTTGTGAGTTTTATAATTACATTAGAAAGCAAGATCACTTCAATGCAAATGTTATGAAACAATTGAAATACAATTCTGATATGATTGCTCGTTCGAGTGACTTGTTATTTAGAATCTCCAATGATGTTAGAGGTGTAGGAAAGCATGCCTCTATGGTTCAAACACAATTAGAACAAGTTGCTAAATCTCAAAGAGCGTTGTTAGATGAAATGAATAATAATATCAATGATCATGTTGTTAGAGTAATGACTAGAGGAGGTAGAATGACTCAGAAACCACTTTATCCTGAGGGACACCCAAAAAGAATTGAATAAGACTCTCAAGGAGTTAACACTGATGCACCTAGTCCTTCCAAAAAGAAAAAGAAGAAGAAAAATGATAGGACTTTGCATGCCTCTAGTGAACCTAAAATAGAAAAACCTCCTGATAATGATAATGAAGTCTCTATTTCTGATGCTGAAACTCAATCTGGTAATGAACACTCACCTTCTAATAATGAAAAGGCAATGATGAGGTTCATAAAGACACTCCAACAAATAATAAAGAACCAGATAATGATGTTAAAATAGAACCAGTTGTTGATCTTGATAAACCACAACCAAAGAATAAAAGATATGATAAAAGAGACTTTGTTGCTAGAAAACATGGTAAGGAAAGAGAACCATGGGTTCAAAAACCTATGCCCTTTCCACCTAAATCAACTAAGAAGAAGGAAGATGAAGAATTTGAACGCTTTGCTGAAATGCTGAGGCCAGTCTTTTTGTGTAATCGCTTGACTGATATCTTAAAAATGCCTCCTTATGAAAAATACATGAAAGACATCATCACCAATAAGAAAAAAATAACGGAAGCTAAAATCTCCACCATGCTTGCTAATTATAATTTTAAGGGTGGAGTACCTAAAAAACTTGGAGATCCGGGAATACCAACTATACCTTGCTCCATCAAAAGAAATTATGTGAAAACTGCTTTATGTGAGTTAGGAGCTGGTGTTAGTGTTATGCCTTTCTCTTTATATAAAAGACTTGATTTGAATAAACTCACACCTACTGAAATATCTTCGCAATTGGCTGACAAATCCACTGCGATACCTATCGGTATTTGTGAGGATGTGCCCATTGTTGTTGCAAACGTTACTATCTTAACAGACTTTGTTATACTTGAGATGCCCGAGGACGACAACATGTCGATTATCCTTGGTAGACCCTTATTGAATACTGGAGGGGCTATTATTGATTGCAATAAAAGCAATGTCACTTGCAATATCATTGGTAATGATCATACGGTGCACTTTCCGAAAAACAATTCCAAGTGAGTGGTATTAATGTTACTGAAAAATCTCTGACAATCACTATTGGAAGTTTTCAACTACCTCTACCTACTGCCAAAAAGAAATATGAAATGCTTGTCGGGGACATTCATATCCCCGTTGAGGTAACTTAGTGTTTCACGAAAGTTCTTCTGTTTCATGCCAATCGGAAGTAGTTGTTAATAAGACTTGATCAACCTTATTAATAGATCATTTTTGAGAAGTATGAAGTTGATGAATTTAGTAAGCACTACCTTCTATCCTTACCCTTTGTTTTCTGTTTTATTATTTAAATAAAATAAAATGCTATGTCTTGTCTGTTTTTTGAGTTTTCCGTGTAATAAAAAAATGACCCAAAAAAAAGTTCTCAGAATGCTCTGAAAATTTAATACGATTTTTTCTGAATATTTAAGGATTTTTAGTGCAAATAACATCAGAGGGAGGTGCTCCAGGTGGGCACAACCCACCTGGGCGCGCCAGCACCCCAGGCACGCATTGGTGGGTTGTGGTCCCCATGTGGGCCCCCGCACTTATCTCTTCGTCCCATATCACCACCTACCTCCTGAAAAAATCACCATTGCTCTCTCTCTCCCTCTCTGTCTCTCTCTATCTCTCTCTCTCTCTCTCTCTCTCTC
>NC_041383.1:117451990-117513272 GCF_002162155.2 Triticum dicoccoides
GCGGATTTCAATCTCTTTGCTCGAAGCTCGGTTTTCGAAACTGTTTTGGGGGATTGTTACTTGGTATGTGCCTCCTTCGTTGGTCCAATTAGTTTTTGCTTTAGTGGTTTATATTTTGAATAATTAGTTTCTCTTGGTGCTGTTGTAGATAAGCTTGCATGGTAAATTCTTAGAGTTCTAAGTAGTTTGAATGCTTGAGATGGCCTCTATGCATCCCTATGAGTAGTTGCTATCATTCTTATAAGGTTTTGTTGACAAAAAATTGTGATCCAATTCTTTTCAGAAAATTGTACGCGGATATGATGAACCTCTTTGGAAGGAGTTCTTCGAGGCGGAGATCCTCGAAGGCATCTTTTAGTAGCAGCTCCGTTCGTTGGTCCTATGTTGAACCAAGTGGAAATTCCATTCGAGATGCCGCCACCAAATCATGTTTATGGCCATGCAACGGTTATATGGTGCGTGTTGGCATCAAAGAAGAATTTGAGCAATATGTTCACAATGTCGAGCTCGGTCCCTACATTGTAGATAAGTGCAACTAACACCTCAGCCTCACTGAATCATTTACTAAAGAATTTAAATTCCATCCTTGTGAGTCCAGAGTATCATTTAAACTATATGACAATTCATTTACTATACCTTTGGAGACATTTTCTAATCACTGCAAAATTCCATTTTGGGGTTCATTTGATGAACCACCAAGGTCAAAGTTTGAGATGTTCTTGACTAGCCTTTGCTATGGTGAGACTAGAGGAGTGACTCAAGGTAGAATAAAGAGCATTCATTTTATCTCAATCCAATACTTTGCACTATTTAATGGAAAATGCATTGTAGGAAAATAAGATTGTAGTAAACTTTGTGCTCCAGACTTAAGTCTTATCCGCACCGCTCTCACCAGTGACAAAAGTTATAACCTTGGAGCAATAGTGGCACGTAGATTGCAACACAACGCTGGTAGTAGATATTTTTATGGTGGAACTAGATCATTGATGGCGCGCGTTGCTGTGCCCATCTATTTCTACAATGAAATGATAGGTATTTGTTAAATAAATGACCACATGAAATATATTGAATTTACCTAAACATGACCATACATTAGTTGTTGCGCCCATCTGTTTTTACAATGAAATGATAGGTATTTTAATAAATAAATGACCACATGAAATATATTGAATTTACCTAAACATGACCATACATTAGTCCGTAATCCAAGAAAATCTCACATATATACTCTGTAAAGGCAAGGTCACATATACAAATTGGCTTGGTATAACAACATACAGAACAATTTAGATAGTATATACAACTAATCAGTACAGATAATAGGCAATAAGAAATACTGCTCTAAGAAATGAGAGTATATCACAATCAATCTTGCTCTAAGAATTTTATTCAGAGATGGGAGAGTATAACGATCAATGCCAGAGATGGGAAACCAAACAAACAAAACGTGGAAATAGTCTGCCAAGAGTGCATTACGTTATAACGATGGACTACGTAGATCAGAAACGATCCCTGTGCATCAGTCAGGACAATTCCTGGATCCTAGGGCTTTCTTTAACTTGTTCGTGGAAAGGGGCGGCAAAACCCGCAGAAACATTGAAATACAAAGATTTAGCCACAAGAGGAATTTGAGTTACAGTCAAATTTACAGCGCTATTTCAACAAACTACAAACCCTTTTTTGTCAATCTCTACAGGGAGTCAGGGACAGTTCACCCTTGCCCTCGTAAAATATTATGCCATTGCCATTATATGGAAAAACACAGTTACAGTCAATTGCCATTACTGAACCAAGACCGAGAAGCTTCCAGGCGTACTCGGCGTGCAGCAGAAAAACCCAAGATACCTTAGATACGAGAAGCAGCGGTAACAAGAACCCTACAGTCTACAGAGGCTTGGTGACAGACTGACTGACGGCTATGATGGCTTGTTGCTCAAGAGCCTGCGCTTGTATCGCTTGAGCACAGAAGCAAGGTTTTCCTTCCCTTTAGGGAAGGCAACATCTCCCGCCACCGTGCCGCTTCGACCCCTCCGGCCAGAAACTGCTTGCTCCACATCTTTGATCAGCGCCGAGATGTCAGCTGCGGCGGTGAAGGTGGCGGACACGGGCTTGGCGACCAGACGTGCTTTCTCGAGGCATGAGCACCCGCTGACGGGTTTCCGAGGCTTGCAAAATGCAGGATCAAGTATCCCCTACATCAAATGAAGCAAGCAAGATGTCAGAAAATCTGGATGCCAAAATGTGCACAGTAGGTTTAGTAAGAGCTTGGCATCTGTATATTTCATCGTCGAAACATTTGTAAAGATGCCAAAATCTTGATTTTTCTTTTTTTGGAGAATGACATGGGAGAACCATATCTACTGAAAACTCACATTTGCAGGGGAATATATGATGGGAATGACATGACATTGATATATGCTCAACAGTACGTTCCAATCACCATGGTAAGTTCAGTTGTCATGTAGCAGTTCCACCCTCCATGGTTAATTAGTTGATATATTCTCAAATCTTATCCTCAAATTAAATGGACTCTAGCATAGTTTACTGGAAACTGGAACTTCATTTTAATCCTCTCAGGTTGCCTTTTTCAGCGGTAAGGGTGCATGTTGTAATCTTTTTTTCAGCGGTAAGGGTGCAAAATAACAAGACAAAAGGATTACCTGAAGACGGTTGAGAACATAAGTATACTTGCCCCAAAGTTCTGGCCTACTTTCCGCAAGGGACTGGTCTAGCACCCAACGGATACACCAGACACCAAAACTAACAACCAGGGAAGCTTGCCAAACACAATCAGCACCACAATTGAGCCGTCCGTGCATGCAATTAGCGCCCATGCTGTTAGACTCTGTATATACTGGGCCCCACTTGTAATTATGTTGTACATGGTTATATAATGAAAGGGCCACCCCACGTTGGAGGTGTGCCAAAAACCCTAAACCCTTGTCTAATATGGTATCCGACCTAACGATCTAATGTCTTCCGCTCCGCCTCCGCCACCAGCCGCCGCCGCCGCCGCCGCCTCAAGCGCCGCCGGCACCGCGGTTTCTTCCCCCGCCCTCCTGCCGCCGCCCCCGTCCACATGGATCACTCGTTCCTCCCGCCGTCCCTCGCGCGTCTCCTCAACGTCGGGACTGCGCCCTACACGGCGGATGGCTCGCTCGGGCCCCTGCAGACTCAATCGGCGGGGTCTCTCTTCGCCGGCCCGGTGTCTTCCTTGTACGCCGGCGTCTCGTCTTCATCGCCTGCTGCTTCGGCCCGGTCCCAGCAACCGTCGCCGCCGTCGGCTGCCGTGCACTCCCTTGTGCCTGCGCCGCCGCCCCCTACCGCGTCGCACCAGATGCGTGCGATCGCGCCTGCTCCGGCTGCCGCCATCTACACCGCAGCCGGCCCTACTATTGCCGATGCCGCCAATGCCAATCACGGCGGCTACCCACTGTACGCGGCGCCGTACGGCCCGTCGCCACACGCGTGTCCTTCCTACGGGGCGTATCCTGGCCAAGGCGCGTACCCGGCTCCGCCGCCCTATGGGGCGCCCTACCCGTATGGCCCCTCGCACCTGTATGCACCGGCTGCGGCGCCATCTGCACCAGTGATCTCCCCGACGCCATATGTGGATGCCGAAGCTGCTTTGGCCGCGATCTCCTCGCCGCCGTTTTTGTTCTCGCACCTCCTACCGGTGAAGCTTAAACCGGACAACTATCTATATTGGCGTGCTCAGGTGCTTCCTCTCCTTCGCAGCCATTACTTGGAGGGGTTCGTTAACGGTACACTGCCGTGTCCACCGCCACATCATCCGATGTTCCGTGCGTGGATCGCTCAGGACCAAGCCATCCTCTCAGCTATCCAATCTTCCCTGGGTGAGGGTGTGGCCGGGCTAGTCCTTTTTGCTTCGTCCTCTCATGAGGTGTGGGACATCCTGGAGTCGAGTTTCTCGTCTCAGTCTACTGCTCAATCCATGGCCATCCGTGCCAAGCTTGGTGAAACTCGCAAGGACAATGGTACGGTGACCACCTTCTACAACAAGATCAAGAAATTGGCTGACACTCTTGCTTCCATTGGAGAGCCCCTTCGCGACAGCGAGTTCACATCCTTCATCCTAGCCGGCCTCGACAGCGACTATGACTCGCTTGCCGAGGTGATCAACGAACGTAAGGAGCCTCTTCGTCCTCAGGAACTCTACAGCCGTCTCCTGTCAACGGAGCAACAGCTCAACGCGCGCCGCCCCGACGTCTCCACCGACTCCTCCGTCAACGCCGTGTACCGCGGCAAAGGTGGTGGCCGTGGCCCCTCTGCATCTTCCTTGGGAGGAGGGGGCAAGTCCGATGGTGGTGGTGCACCCTCGACACAACAGCAGCAGGCCCCGCGCTCTGGCGCCCCGGTGGTTGTCGTTGATGGCCGCGCCTGTGCCTGTTGTACCACCTGTGGTGCGGCTCAGCCATGCCAGCTATGTGGCCTGCCTCGCCATGTTGCCTCTCGCTGTCATCGCCGGTTCAAGACGGACTTCCTTGGCCTCGGCAATAATGGCAAGGGCAACGAGCGTCAAGTCAATATGGCGCAACAGGGTCACACCCCTTCTTATCCTGTTGATCCTTCTTGGTACATGGATACTGGAGCAACCACGCACGTCACGAACGAGCTGGGCAAGCTAACTGTCCAGCAACCTTACCGTGGGCATGACAAGGTTCACACAGCTAACGGGGCAGGTATGCACATTTCACATGTTGGTCAGGCATCCCTTCTCACAAACACCTCTAGGACCTTGCATCTTAGAAATGTTCTTCGTGTTCCCACAGTTGCACGTAATTTACTCTCTATTCCTAAACTTACACAGGATAATAATGTTTTCTGTGAGTTTCACCCGTTTCATCTCTTTGTTAAGGATCGTGCTACGAGGAACATTCTTCTTAGAGGTCGCTACCGCCATGGTCTATATGCTCTTGATGCTCCCACCGACGTTCCCACTCCTGCTGCTGCGTTCCAAGTCTTCAGTGGCGTCCGTGTGTCTCCATCACTATGGCACTCTCGTCTTGGTCACCCAGCATCTCCCATTGTTCGCCATGTCCTCCATCGTCATGAGCTACCGTCCGAGTCTAGTAATAAAGATGCCGTTGTCTGTGATGCTTGCCAACAGGGCAAGAGTCATCAGTTACCTTTTTCTGTTTCTACACATATAGTCAAAACTCCTCTTGAGTTTGTGTTTTCAGATGTATGGGGTCCTGCCCAGCTGTCCGTTAGTGGGCACGAATATTATGTCAGTTTCATTGATGCTTATAGTCACTTTACCTGGATTTATCTTCTTGAGCATAAGTCTGATGTGTTTAATGTGTTTTTACAATTTCAAGCACATGTTGAGAGACTCCTAGATCATAAAATCATTCATGTACAGTCAGACTGGGGGGTGAATACCGCAACCTCAGTACCTTCTTTGAAAAACTAGAAATCGCTCATCGTGTTTCCTGCCCACATACACATCAGCAGAATGGTTCAGCTGAACGTAAGCACCGTCATATTGTTGAAACTGGGTTAACCTTGCTTGCTCATGCATCTGTCCCGTTTCGTTTTTGGAGCGATGCCTTTACTACAGCCTGTTTTCTTATAAATAGGCTTCCTTCGCGGCTCCTTCACATGAAAACTCCACTTGAACTCTTGCTTGGTCAGACTCCTGATTACACGTTTCTTAAAGTGTTCGGTTGTGCGTGTTGGCCGCATCTCCGTCCGTATAATAATCGCAAGCTTGAGTTCCGGTCAAAGAAGTGTCTCTTCCTGGGGTATAGTTCTGTTCACAAAGGGTATAAGTGTCTTCATGTCCCATCTAATCGTGTGTATATCTCCCGAGATGTTGTTTTTGATGAGCACGTTTTTCCCTTTGCTGCTCTTCCCTCATCTGACACAAGCTACACACCGCCAGTGCACCCATCCACTATATTGCCTGATCAATTTGTAGATGCTGCACATTCGCCCTCTTTGTTGTCTAACCATGGTGCAGGTATTGGGAGATGTGCGCGGCTTCAGCTCCTGGATGAGGTTGACGCTCCGGCTCCCTCGTCCCCGACGGCCATGTCATCACCGGCCGCTCACGTCGATCGGCTGGCGTCGTGCATGTCCCATGCAACGAGCCCGCCCGTGCCCGAGACCACGGTTGCTGGCCCGCGCGTCACCACGCCAGCCCAGTCGCCGCCTCTGCTGACTAGTGCGTCGGCCCAGCAGGCCATCTCGTCTGCGCCGGCGTCCTCGCCATCAATGCCTGGGCCGTCACCATCAACGCCTGGGCCATCACCTGCATCGACGCATGGGTCGTCCCCGCCTGGGAGCCCCCCGCCATCGACGCCTGGGCCGTCTCCGCCTGGGAGTCCCGCGTCATCATCGTCGCTTGTGCGGCACTTGTCCTGCTCGCCTGGATCGACGTTGCCCTCGAGTGGGTCGGCGTCTCCTGCTATGTCTTCGTCGTCACCGCCACCGACTGCGTCAGCCTCTGCCATGACGGATGCTGCGTCCCCGTCATCTTCCTCACCGTCGGTTTCGCCACCCGCTCCGCCCCCGGTGCTGCGTCCTCACACACGCAGCAAAAGTGGAGTGTTTCGTCCTAAGGAACGCAAGGATGGCACGGTGGCCTGGCTTGCGACTTGCATGGCGTAGGCCCAGTCTGATCCTACTGCTGAGCCTCGGCATTTTCAGGCTTCCCTGAGTATCCCACACTGGCGTACTGCGATGGAACAAGAATACCACGCTCTTCTTAAGAATGAAACGTGGCGACTGGTTCCTCCCAAGGCTGGTGTCAACATCATTGATTCAAAGTGGGTTTTCAAGGTAAAGAAACATGCTGATGGTTCCATCGAGAGATACAAGGCTTCCATCGAGAGATACAAGGCTCGCCTGGTTGCTAAAGGATTCAAGCAACGCCATGGCCTTGATTATGAGGACACCTTCAGTCCAGTGGTCAAACCGACCACAATTCGACTTCTGCTCTCACTAGCAATTACACGTGGATGGTCTCTTCGTCAGCTTGATGTTCAGAATGCTTTCCTTCATGGTGTTCTTGAGGAGGAGGTTTACATGCGTCAGCCCCCAGGTTTTGTTGATCCAGCTCGTCCACAGCATCTATGCCGTCTTGTTAAGGCACTCTATGGTCTGAAGCAGGCTCCGCGTGCTTGGCATGCGCGTCTTGGCACCACTCTTCGGGCTCATGGATTTGTTCCCTCACTGGCCGATACCTCGTTATTTCTTCTTCAGCGACCTACAGTTACTATGTACCTACTGGTCTATGTTGACGATATCATCTTGGTCATTTCCTCGGACTATGCTGCGGATCGCCTGGTTTCTACTTTGAGTGCTGACTTTGCTGTTAAGGATCTTGGGCAGCTTCACTATTTCCTTGGCCTTGAAGTTTTGTCCTCTGGTTCTGGCTTGACTCTCACTCAGCAGAAGTACTCTCTCGATATTCTTCGGAGGTCTGGTATGCTCCAGTGCAAGCCAGCTACTACACCTATGTCCTTCACTGACCGACTGTCTGCTCATGATGGTTCTCTCCTACCTGCTGATGAGGCTACTGAGTATCGCAGCATTGTTGGTGGCTTGCAATACTTGACTATAACTCGCCTTGATATCTCCTATGCGGTCAACCGGGTCTGCCAGTTTCTTCATGCTCCTCGAGACTCTCACTGGGCTGCAGTTAAGCGCATCTTGCGTTACATCCGGTCCACTTCTTTTTATGGCTTGCATCTGCAACCGGCCCCCTCTGGTGTTCTCTCTGCGTTCTCTGATGCAGACTGGGCTGGGAGTCCGGACAACAGACGATCAACGAGGGGATATGCAGTGTTCCTTGGTTCAAACTTGATCGCCTGGAGTGCTCGTAAACAGGCAATGGTGTCCCGCAGCAGCACTGAAGCTGAGTACAAAGCAGTTGCAAATGCCACAGCAGAGCTTATTTGGATACAGTTCTTGCTCAGAGAGTTGAAGATTCCTCAGAAGCAGCCGCCGGTGCTTTGGTGCGATAACATTGGTGCGACGTATTTGTCTTCAAATCCAGTCTTTCATGCTCGCACCAAACACATCGAAGTTGATTACCATTTTGTCAGGGAACGTGTTGCCCAGAAACTGCTTCTTATCAAGTTCATCTCTTCGAAAGATCAACTTGCTGACATCTTCACGAAGCCACTGCCTCTTCCTCAGTTTGAAGGGTGTAGGCGCAATCTCAACCTAGTGAATTCTTCTGAGCATGGTTAAGATTGAGGAGGGTGTTAGACTCTGTATATACTGGACCCCACTTGTAATTATGTTGTACATGGTTATATAATGAAAGGGCCACCCCACGTTGGAGGTGTGCCAAAAACCCTAAACCCTTGTCTAATACATGCCATCTGCAGTTTCTTGTGAAACTCTCTCAGCTGCGGCAACTTGGTCAATTAGATCTTCATCACAACCACCATTCTGCCTAAAAAGCCATCTCGACCCTTCCAGCTTTAAGAGCTTCATGATGCAAAATCTGAGAGACTGAAGAAGCTTTGCTTCAGATTCCTTGTATGAGAAATCATCCTTGGTGCCATTTGATCTCCGCTCGGTGTTCACCGCGCTCCTATTATTCAACTCTGCGCTCGGCACACCAAACAGTTGTTCGAATGGTTGCCGGGACCAAAGTGATGTTGGTTTGGTGTTCATACTCAACTGCACAGAGCTCTGGGACATGGTCGCTGTGCCCACATTATGTGATCTTTCACATGCCAGCCTACTAAGATATGGTGATCTCCAGCAGTGCTGCCCATATTTGCTTTGTTCAAGAGTGAATTCCTGCTTGCAGCAATTATAGCAGATATATCGGGTGAACTGTGATACTTTTTTGGGCAAGCAGATGAGCCATTACTTTCACTCCCAAGAATGGTAGTAGGATCGTAATAGGATCTTCCTACCATCGTTGTACTTAAGCCGCTCATTGTTGGGTTCTGCAAAGTGGTAGAACCAAATGAGCCAAGCAGTTTTTGATTGCAAGCACGAGTAACAGAGCCAGGATGGTTAGAACCAGCAGATTCAGAAGATATAGGAGGTCCCCGTGCGTCCAGTGGAATGCTGGAACATGAACGCCGAATTGCATCTATCCCTTTTAGATCGTCTGCTAGCTGATACCCACCATGAATGGTAGCAAGCTGATAGAACTGGTTATCAAAGTAAGGTGTCACATCATAATTTTCTATTTCTTTTGCATATTGGTCAAGAAAGGTGCTGCTTGAACTCAGAACGTCTGTGTTTGGTAAACGCATGTTCTGTGACCAGATTGATGACCCCATGGCACCCATCTGAAGACCAAAAGACAAGTCTGGACTAGAGATGCCTGATCCTGGCACTGTATCTCTCGTTAAGGGTTCTTGGAAGCTCGAGTGTTTTGGTTATCCGTTCTCCCAGCTGAACCATCTGTTGTCAAGTCCAGTCCAAGCAAAAGGTTGATCCTTTCAGAATTAGCTTCTTGTGTCAGCTTACCGTGATAATCGAAAAGACGCCCCCAGAACTCATCAATAATAGCTGCTAACTGTCTCCTTGCAGCACGGCCCAAACCAGGCAAATTTGGGAGACCACCACTGCAACTAACAGCATCGGTGTCTTCATATTTGCTCATAGCAAGGGATGGTGGATCACTGGAAGATAAAGAGGGTGCTTTGCCTCTAGTGGAATTATTACTGGATCTCACATTATGTGAAGTCTCATTATCCTTGTATGTGCAAACATCTGTTTCTACTTGAACATCTTTCTCAGCCGTGCTCTTCATTTGGTTATTATCTGTTGAAACTTTGTTCTACCACAGTGGCAGTAGAGACCTTCGGAGTTGACTCTGTAAAGCCAGCACTAACAACTGATTTTGACTCCTCAAGGTTGCTGGACGTTACGGGGTCGGCCTCAGGAATGGTCGCCATATGAGCAGTTGATTGTTGGGTCCCGTTATCGGATTCTGCAGTGGTTTCAGAACTGTCAGTATGCCCCAAAGCTGATTTCTGATGACTTTCCAATGAATCCCTTGGAACAGCATCAATAGAATACCTTTGAATTTCTTCGTGTGCGATATATTCCGGATAAGTATCTTCTCTGTGATGAGTAGTGTCCGGTGCTTCTCTCGGAGAGTGCACAGACCACTCCTGGGTTTGAGCTTCACTGCTGGCTGATTTTAGTGGAGTCACAGCCAGGAAGAGTGTAAAAGCAATAGATGCACAGGACATTAGAATTAGTACAGTATGGTGAATTATGACAGGGCTTTCGGTGTTCCCTTTCAGGTTGTTTGTCCAGCTGCTGTCACCGAACAGGATTTCCGCCGCAAAGATGATATTTGTAAACAACATAAGAAGAAATGCAAGGAAGGCTAGTATCTCAACGTATAAAGATATCCTGTTGTTGCCCATTATTGACCTTGATGAGGCGATACGGAAAACAGGAATGGTAGAGGAGGGCAGGGTCATGCCCTGGATTACCGGACACAGAATGAGTAACTGATATATCCCTTCAGAGCCTGCTACTTTTGCACAGTACATGGTGGGAACCATGGCAAGAACCTTGAGTAGCACATGATGTGCATAAAGAGACAGGTTTGCACCAAAGAGATTCTCCATGACCGCATGACTGGCGATGACAGATGTCAATGAAATAATGTGACTCGAAAAGAGAAGAACCGCTAGTAACACAAGTGGAGCCATGGGATTCGTAAATATCTGCAGAAGACAAGAACCCAGAGAAACTCAGGACGTACACATAGAACACCAAAAGGCATGATTGTAATTTTAATATTTGGATTTATACTTTAGAAACTGGAATCACAAACCTGGTTCATCAGATCTACAGCATCGTGAAAGGAGTGGATCACATTGTGACTAGATTCCGATGCTGCTGAGCTCAACAGAACATAGTTCACAAGAAAAACTCCAGTAGAAATGAATAGTATAGAAAAAAGGTGGTCATGAAACAGGGTACGAAGGGTAAGAACATGAGACCTCCTCTGAACCTGCATATAGGATATCTGAATTAACACGAAATGATAACTCAAATAATCAGGAAAGAATAGTAAAATGAACCTGTTTGTAAATAACTGTAGAATCAGGGAGTACAAAGTGCATTGCCACGTAATACCTGATGTGTTCTATAATATTTCTGAACCATCATAACCAAAGATTAACAGTTTTCCAGACTTTCTAATAGTTGAAGAGTGTGGATTTAGCAAAAAAGTACAGTGCCTGAGAACCCTGGAAACATTAATACTTCAATTGAATGTTGGATTGGAGGACCACCTCTTCATGTGAAGATTGGTTGGTTCATCATGTGATCAACTGATCATCCTATAAATTTTTGGGGATGACTTCATCCTCATTTTTGTTTTTTTGTGCTTACGAGGGATGAAAAATGATGGATCTTCCACTCACCCCATCCTTGAACCAAATACCCCATAATTGATTCGATGATCATAGAAGTATAGTCAAAGCACTATTTCCTATGGTATAGATGATAATTCTGTCAAGTATAATGTCAGGAAACAAATCAAACGCTATGCCGAAGCTACTTGAGATATGACACCAAACACAAGCATAAAGCCCAAAGCCCAACTATTTAGTCTTTTTTGGGGGTAATTGTCCCTATTGGGGATGAACACTTCTTACTATGTATTCAGCACCACGTCGATGGCATAATCTGTATCTGAAACTATGAAATATGACACACAAACCATGCAAGCCAACTGCTCCAGGTATCAACACAAGTTGCAACATGTAACCAAACAACTCATAATGGAAGACAGTTTGACACAGCTAGTGCAACTTCAAATGTAAATCCAAATATGTGGACAATTTAAACTATGTATGAGCAAGAGGCATTGGAAAATACCTGAACAACTGATGAGTGAACATAAAAATTGTGTGATATTATGTTTGCACCCATAAGTGCCATCAGTGAGTAAGCACTTTCACCACTCAACTTGGGGAACATCACATTCACATGGAGAGGTATCTCTGGTTGACTGATTAACAAACCAAGCACAAAACAGAGAATCGTAAAGCCCGCTATGCAGGCATTTAACGTTCCAGACATCCTCTTGTCCTAGAATGGTCATAATAATATATCAAAAGCACATAGGGCATAGAGGAGTTAGATAACGCTATCGAGAATTACTAGTTCCAGGGTCAACAATAAACTTACCCGAGAGGACAAAAGAAATGGCAGCAGATTGATTACAACGCATGCAAAAATAATGCCCGTGATGAGATCATCGTGATCAAATACAAGGTTGAATCCAACTGCTATACCTGAAATCTGACACAGACAAAATACTAAATGTTCAGAGAAGTCAGGAGTTACTCAGATTCTCACAAGGTAATGACTACTTACAAGTCAATACACATAACATGGCAAATGAATATTCTAGAATAAAGCTTTGAAAAACAAGAAGATTTGCCTCAACTTTGTAGACATAGTGACATACCATGGTTAGTTCTGAAGTAAGCAAAGACAATCCTGCCTGGACACCAAGGCCGACACATATAAACCGACTGTACTCCTGGTCGGAGATCTTGAAATTCACATAAAAGCATTACAAGTAAGAACCATATGGTGGATGCAACTGGGAAATGTAAAAATAAAGTGCAATAGAGTATCTTGCAAAAAGAACTTACATAATAAGAATCAAAAGGTAAAACTTTCTAGTCACGTTGACGTTGGGATATTAATCTTTTTTCAAAATAGGAGTTTGCTTATTTTCCCACTACTATATAACTTTATGTGGTCTTATTCAACTAATAACAAACCACTAAGTTGGGATGAGAAAAAAGGACGGTATGAGACTAGCTATTACATATACAAGAGGAAAGAACTCATGAATCTTCAGGTACCTGTGCAAGATTCTTCTCGGTGACCATGCCGATGCAGGTGGACATATACTGATACAGGACCGAGGAGAAGTTGAAAAGGAGCACCAGCAGCACGAGGTCGTACCCGAACCGAGTCCCGGCGTCGACCGTCGCCACCCACTTGCCAAGATCAATATACCCGACGGAGATCAGCAGCGCCGGCCCAAGGGTCCGGGAAATGTGATGATGGCCGTCTCCGGAAGCCAGAGACTGTATGCCGTGCACGGCTTCCATGGCGCCGACAGAAAGGTGAGCAGCGGAGTATCACCACCTTGAAGCGAACCAACAACTTGGCTGGGAAAAATGAACTGCTGTCATGTGAGTCCGAACTCCACCGCGCCAGCAAACAGATTCACGCAGAACTGGAAGGATGGGAGCACCCATTGCCATATAGAAACATCTGAATTAGGTTTACCACGGCAATCAAAACAAAGACGAGAACAGAAGGAACTCCTAGGACGCTGCGAGGTGGTTAGTGGTCGTCACCAGCTCTGAAGCAGCAGTCGAGCAAGCTCGCACGGAGCTCCGCTCGGAGCTCCTTCGAGCTGGCGTGCTCCGCGGAGAGAAGGTTCGATGGCGATGGCGTGGCGTGGGAGTCGGAGCCGAGACGAGACGAGCGGGGAAGCCGGCGCGGAAGAAGTAGGCAATGCGGTGATCGGTGGCGTCGCCGCCGCCCTCGGGAGGGGTGGGGGCAAAGCGGGCAAAAACAGAGGAAGAGGATAAGGGCAGAGGCTGCAGGCTTGGCGCGAGGGGTGTTTCCGGTATTTTGAGTGAGAATGGGGACGAAGTCTGTGGCTGTGGGGCCGTTTCTACAGTGTCGCCGCTAGAACCTGCGAGCGTAGGCAACCGACAACTTCGATTGACCACGCTGCTTTTTTTAAGCTAAACGCCCTCCAACTCTTTATTCATTAGGTGCGAGCATGTCTGACTGCAAACAATCAGTCAGCCACCCAGGGATTGTATCATACATAATCAAAGAAATAGAAAGTTGTAACGAATGCCTAGCTAGACGGTGTGCCACCATATTAGACTGGCGACCTACAAACCGTAGCTCAAATCCCTGGAAAAAAGAAGATAGATTCTTCATCTTCGTGATCAAGTGAAAACACGACGACTTCTGAGGTAGTTCCCACAGCCGATGGATCTCTTGACAATCTATCTCCACAACTACTTGCTGCAAGCCCATATCTAGCGCCATATTGATCGCATCTCTGCACGCAAGTACCTCAATGGATAATGGATCAAGAACCCCATCATATCTTGTACCTCCTCCTCTAACAAAAACTCCATTGTGATCTCGAGCAATAAAACCTGCTCCTCCACGCAGTTGCCCCATATCCGTCGCACCATCGGTATTGATTTTTATCCAGCCCTCATCTGGTGGTAGCCAACCCCGACGGGCAGTACTTTCGGTCTTCTTCCTCTCAGGTATCTCAAGTGCCCTGATAATCTCTTCAATGATCACCATTGATTTAATTGGTTGGTACACCAACTCACCATGAGTATAGTTGTTCCTGGAATGCCACACAGCCCACATAACAGTTATCATAACAGCTGCCACTTCCTTTTTGTAAAACCGATGATCCAAAAGATCTCGAGCCCAAGTATCAGGGTGTAGTCTTGGTATCTCTATACCAAAAAAACGTTCTGCTGCCTGAACCGTCTTGCATGCTCACACTCCATTAACTAATGGAACAACATCTTATTATCGTGTCCACACATCGGACAGTGAGGTAGTTGCTTGATATGCCGCCTTTGAAGCTCCCCATAGGACGGCAAAAAATTCTTTAGCACGCGCCACCAAAACACCCGGATCTTGGGGAGCACGTTAATTTTCCACAATGCCTTCCAGATGGTCGTATCACCTGATGAGGAACCCGAAGATTCAGTCCCCTGGCTTCTAGTCTCCATCTCATGCCGATACACCGATCTGACCGTGAAAAGGCCAGATTTCTCCTTGGCCCATGCCCACACATCTGCACCTCCTACTCGCGGTCTTGCCATAGCAAGAATAGCTGCCGCGTCGGGTGCATAGAAGATACTCTGAATCAACTCCATATTCCATTGATTTGTCATCGGGTCTAACAAGTCCGACACAAACTGAACTGAATTTGGCTGAAGTGCTCCCATCGGTTTCATGGATATTGTCCCGTCTATCCAATGATCATGCCACACCTCGGTGGTCTCTCCATTACCAATTCTCCGGATGAGTCCCTTCTTTAGCATCTCTCTTCCTTGTATAATTTCTTTCCATGTCTTGGATGCACTAGCTGGACATCCCGCCGTTAAAAACTCCTCATGAGGGAAGTATCGTGCTTTAAGCACACGCGCACACAAGCTGGTTGGATTCTCAAGTATTCTCCATGCTTGCTTTGCTAACAACGCGTCATTAAAAATTTCCAGGTCTCGGAATCCCATTCCTCCCTGTGACTTTGCAATGCACATCTTGTTCCAAAATTGCCAATGCATTCCTTTCTTATCCAGTGACCCAGCCCACCAATATCGTGACATGTTTGTCGTCACTTTCTTGCACAGACCTTTTGTGAGTTTAAAACAACTCATAGAGTAGGCCGGTAAAGCTTGGACCACTGACTTCAAAAGAACTTCTCTTGCCGCACATGACATTTTTCTTTCACACCATCCTTGCACCCTTGCCCTCGAGTGTTCATTTATATGCTCAAAGCTTTGCTCTGTAATCCTTCCCGCTGCTGTTGGGAGCCCAAGATACTTCTCCGACATTGCTTCTCTCTGTATTTGTAAAGCTGCCTTAACTTCCATCTTAATCGAGGCGCCACTATTAGGGCTAAAAAGCACAGAACTTTTTGCCTTGTTTGCACTCTGACCGGAGCCTATATTGTAGTTGTGTAAGATTTCATTCAGCCTCATAGCACTCCTCGAGTCAGCTTTCATAAACACTAAGCAATCATCTGCAAATAACAGATGGGAAATCCACGGGGCTGTGTTACCAACTCTGATTCCCCTATCCACCCAACCTCCATCATAATTTTTCAGCATACAAGAAAGGCCTTCCCCACACAATAAAAACAAATATGGTGAGATAGGGTCCCCCTGACGAAAACCTCTTGATGGTGAAAACCGCGGCAGTAATTCTCCATTAACTTTCACTTGAAAACTCACTGTTGTCACACACCTCATGACTAGGGTAATCCACTGCTCATGAAACCCTAGTTGGCGCATTATGCCTTCCAAATATTCCCATTCCACCCGATCGTACGCCTTGATCATATCGATCTTCACCGCACACCAACCATTTTTTCCTCTCTTCCTTCTCATCGAGTGTATGCACTCGTATGCCACTAGGACGTTGTCAGTGATCAACCGTCCCGGGACAAAAGCACTCTGCTCCTCTGCAATAATCTCATCAAGGATCTCCCTCAAACGATTAGCAAGCACTTTAGAGCAAATTTCGTATAGAACATTGCACAAAGAGATCGGTCTATACTGTGTAATATTTTGCGGGTTTTTTACCTTTGGTATAAGCACTATCACCGTGCTATTCACCGACGTCGGCATGTGCCCTCCATTCAAAAAACTAAGTACCGCTGCTGTAACATCCGGTCCTATCAACTCCCAGTGGCGTTGGTAGAATCCAGCATGAAAGCCATCACATCCGGGCGCCTTAGTTGGCCCCATAGCAAAGAGCGCAGCCTTCACCTCTTCTTCTCTGAAAGCCCGAGTGAGCCTCTCATTCATCTGTTCCGTTATTTTATGTGGCACATGGTGAAGTACTGCCTCCACATCCGTGTTCTCTTGCGCCGTGTACAGGCCAGTATAAAACTGTTGCACCTTAGCATGAACTTCTTCTTTTGTCTCACAGATCTCCCCATCCGCAGTTTGAAGGCTGCGGATCCTGTTTATACTTTTATGTGCCGCTGCACGGGCCTGGAAGAAACCCGTGTTCCTATCTCCTGCCTTGAGCCAATCTGCCCTAGACCGCTGCCTCGCCAAGATCTCCTCCTTGTGAAGAAGCTCCGAGAGCTGCCTGGCTAGATCTTTTTCTTTCTTGGTCGGTCCTCGAAACAACGAGTTTGATCTTTCCCTCTCGTACTCATTACGTACCTTCTTTATTTTCTTCTTCACATCTCCAAACTTCTTTGATTCCAGTCCGTAAGATGTACTTGCATGTCTGACAGGGCATGATCTATGCCCTGCAAACCTTGCAAACCCGCTCCTTGACGCCATCCCTATAATACAGCGGCATCATAAGATTCTTCCTGCTGCCACGCCTCCTCATACATGAATCTGTGCGGACTCCTTTCATCCTGAACTGGTATTCCCTTCAACTTCACCACTAGTACACAATGGTCAGATTTTGGCGATGGATAGTGCCTCACAAAGGAAGATGGATACATTGACGCCATCGCCTGGTTCACTAAGAACCTATCAAGCCGGACTTTAACGTTTGACTCACCATGTTGCATATTATCCCAGGTAAAAGGTACACCCTGGAACCCGAGATCTTGAAATTCACAGTCATCCACACATTGCCTAAAACCCTCCATTTGCCACTCCGGGCGATCATGAGCTCCAAAGTACTCCGAGTTATCAAGAATTTCATTAAAATCACCTCCACATAACCATGGAGCATCACTTTGAGCTTTCAACCATCTCAACAAGTTCCAACTTTCCACCCATTCACTTCTTCTAGCTTTCGCATAGAAGCCCGTAAACCTCCACTTTTTATTATCACCGCATATGTTCTTAATAGATACATCAATATGCTGATTTGAGAAATTATTTAGTGTCACTTCTACTTCCTTCGACCAAAACAACGCAAGTCCGCCACTAAGGCCATCACTACTAACTGGATAACAACCTTCAAAACCAAGTCTAGTAGTGAGATCACTAACCCTTCTACCCTCAATCTTCATCTCTGAAACAAAGACTAGGGCGGGAACTTCTCTCTTCACTAGGTCGTGAAGTTCACGAACTGTCTCCGGGTTCCCAAGCCCGCGACAGTTCCAAGATATACAATGCATTGCTCTCCGCGGGGCTGGTATCCAGCCTCCGTGAGGTTCCTTGCTTCTTCTGTTGGAAATATGCCCTAGAGGCAATAATAAAAGGATTATTATTATATTTCCTTGTTCATGATAATTGTCTTTATTCATGCTATAATTGTATTATCCGGAAATCGTAATACACGTGTGAATACACAGACCATAATATGTCCCTAGTAAGCCTCTAGTTGACTAGCTCGTTGATCAACAGATAGTCATGGTTTCCTGACTATGGACATTAGATGTCATTGACAACGGGATCACATCATTAGGAGAATGATGTGATAGACAAGACCCAATCCTAAGCATAGCACAAGATCGTGTAGTTCGTTTTGCTAGAGCTTTTCCAATGTCAAGTATCTTTTCCTTAGACCATGAGATCGTGTAACTCCCGGATACCGTAGGAGTGCTTTGGGTATACCAAACGTCACAACGTAACTGGGTGACTATAAAGGTGCACTATAGGTATCTCCGAAAGTGTCTGTTGGGTTAACACGGATCGAGACTGGGATTTGTCACTCCGTATAACGGAGATGTATCACTGGGCCCACTCGGTAGTGCATCATCATAATGAGCTCAAAGTGATCAAGTGTCTGGTCACGGGATCATGCATTACGGTACGAGTAAAGTGACTTGCCGGTAACGAGACTGAACGAGGTATTGGGATACCGACGATCGAGTCTCGGGCAAGTAACATACCGTCTGACAAAGGGAATAGTATACGGGGTTGCTTGAATCCTCGGCATCATGGTTCATCCGATGAGATCATCGAGGAGCATGTGGGAGCCAATATGGGTATCCAGATCCCGCTGTTGGTTATTGACCGGAGAGCCGTCTCGGTCATATCTGCATGTCTCCCGAACCCGTAGGGTCTACACACTTAAGGTTCGGTGACGCTAGGGTTGTATGAATATGAGTACGCAGCAAACCGAATGTTGTTCGGAGTCCCGGATGAGATCACGGACATCACGAGGAGTTCCGGAATGGTCCGGAGGTAAAGAAAACTATATAGGAAGTGTTGTTTCGGCCATCGGGAAAGTTTCGGGGTCATCCGGTATTGTACCGGGACCACCGGAAGGGTCCCGGGGGTCCACCGGGTGGGGCCACCTATCCCGGAGAGCCCCGTGGGCTGAAGTGGGAGGGGAACCAGCCCCTAGTGGGCTGGTGCGCCCCCCCTTGGCCCCCCTGCGCCTAGGGTTGGAAGCCCTAGGTGGGGGGGCGCACCACTTGCCTTGGATCTCCCAGGGCCGGCGCCCCCCTTGGGGGCCTATATAAAGGAGGGCAAGGGGGAGGGCAGCCGCACCCTTGTGTCTTGGCGCCTCCCTCCCCTGCTACACCTCGTCCTCCTCCCACAGCAGCTTGGCGAAGCCCTGCCGGAGTTCTGCTGCATCCACCACCACGCCGTCGTGCTGCTGGATCATCATCAACCTCTCCTTCCCCCTTGCTGGATCAAGAAGGAGGAGACGTCATCCGCTCCGTACGTGTGTTGAACACGGAGGTGCTGTCCGTTCAGCACTTGGTCATCGGTGATTTGAATCACGCGAGTACGACTCCATCATCCCCGTTCCCTTGAACGCTTCCGCACGCGATATACAAAGTGATATGTAGATGCATCTCTCCCATGACTCGTTGCTTAGATGAACTCATAGATGGATCTTGGTGAAATCATAGGAAATTTTTTATTTTCTGCAACGTTCCCCAACAGTGGTATCAAAGCCAGGCTTATGCGTAGTTCTCTATTGCACGAGTAGAACACAAATCTGTTGTGGGCGTGGATCTTGTCAACTTGCTTGCCAC
Source organism: Triticum dicoccoides (assembly GCF_002162155.2). NCBI lineage: Eukaryota > Viridiplantae > Streptophyta > Magnoliopsida > Poales > Poaceae > Triticum > Triticum dicoccoides. Next base: position 117,471,672 of record NC_041383.1, read on the forward strand.
TACTAGTCTTTTCTTGCTTCAGCGGTATTGTGGGATGAAGCAGCCCGGACCGACCTTACACGTACGCTTACGTGAGACAGGTTCCACCGACTGACATGCACTAGTTGCATAAGGTGGCTAGCGGGTGTCTGTCTCTCCTACTTTAGTTGGAGCGGATTCGATGAAAAGGATCCTTATGAAGGGTAAATAGAAGTTGACAAAATCACGTTGTGGTTATTCGTAGGTAAGAAAACATTCTTGCTAGAACCCAATTGCAGCCACGTAAAAGATGCAACAACAATTAGAGGACGTCTAACTTGTTTTTGCAGCAATTGTCATGTGATGTGATATGGCCAGAAGTTGTGATGAATGATGAATGATATATTGTGATGTATGAGATCATGTTCTTGTAATAGGAATCACGACTTGCATGTCGATGAGTATGACAACCGGCAGGAGCCATAGGAGTTGTCTTTATTTTTTGTATGACCTACGTGTCATTGTAGAACGCCATGTAAATTACTTTACTTTATTGCTAAACGCGTTAGCCATAGAAGTAGAAGTAGTCGTTGGCGTGACAACTTCATGAAGACACAATGATGGAGATCATGATGATGGAGATCATGGTGTCATGCCGGTGACGAAGATGATCATGGAGCCCCGAAGATGGAGATCGAAGGAGCTATATGATATTGGCCATATCATGTCACTACTATATAATTGCATGTGATGTTTATTATTTTTTATGCATCTTGTTTACTTAGAATGGCGGTAGTAAATAAGATGATCCCTTATAATAATTTCAAGAAAGTGTTCCTCCTAACTGTGCACCGTTGCTAAAGTTCGTCATTTCGAAGCACCACGTGATGATCGGGTGTGATAGATCCTTACATTCACATACAACGGGTGTAAGACAGATTTACACATGCAGAACACTTAGGGTTAACTTGACGAGCCTAGCATGTACAGACATGGCCTCAGAACACAAGAGACCGAAAGGTCGAACATGAGTCGTATGGAAGATACGATCAACATGGAGATGTTCACCGATGATGACTAGTCCGTCTCACGTGATGATCGGACACGGCCTAGTCGACTCGGATCGTGTAACACTTAGATGACTAGAGGGATGTCAAATCTGAGTGGGAGTTCATTCAATAATTTGATTAGATGACCTTAATTATCATGAACTTAGTCTAAAACTTTTGCAAAATATGTCTTGTAGATCAAATGGCCAACGCTCATGTCAACATGAACTTCAACGCGTTCCTAGAGAAAACCAAGTTGAAAGATGATGGTAGCAACTATTCGGACTGGGTCCGGAACCTGAGGATCATCCTCATAGCAGCCAAGAAAGCATATGTCCTAGATGAACCGCTAGGTGAAGCACCCATCCCAGAGAACCAAGACGTTATGAATGTTTGGCAGTCACGTGTTGATGATTACTCCCTCGTTCAGTGCGGCATGCTTTACAGCTTAGAACCGGGGCTCCAAAAGCATTTTGAGAAACACGGAGCATATGAGATGTTCGAGGAGCTGAAAATGGTTTTTCAAGCTCATGCCCGGGTCGAGAGATATGAAGTCTCCGACAAGTTCTATAGTTGTAAGATGGAGGAAAACAGTTCTGTCAGTGAGCACATACTCAAAATGTCTGGGTTGCACAACCGCCTGTCCCAGCTGGAGATCAACCTCCCGGACAAGGCGGTCATTGACAGAATCCTTCAGTCGCTCCCACCAAGCTATAAGAGCTTTGTGTTGAACTACAATATGCAGGGGATGGTGAAGACCATTCCTGAAGTATTTTCAATGCTGAAGTCAGCAGAGGTTGAAATCAAGAAAGAACATCAAGTGTTGATGGTCAATAAGACCACTAAGTTCAAGAGGGGCAAGGGTAAGAAGAACTTCAAGAAGGACGACAAAGATATTGCCGCGCCCGGTAAGCCAGTTGCCGGGAAGAAGTCAAAGAATGGACCCAAGCCTGAGACTGAGTGCTTTTATTACAAGGGGAAGGGTCACTGGAAGCGGAACTGCCCCAAATACTTAGTGGACAAGAAGGCCGGCTACACTAAAGGTATATTTGATATACATGTAATTGATGTGTACCTTACCAGTACTCGTAGTAACTCCTGGGTATTTGATACCGGTGCCGTTGCTCATATTTGTAACTCACAGCAGGAGCTGCGGAATAAGCGGAGACTGGCGAAGGATGAGGTGACGATGCGCGTCGGGAATGATTCCAAGGTCGATGTGATCGCCGTCGGCATGCTACCTCTACATTTACCCACGGGATTAGTTATGAACCTCAATAATTGTTATTTAGTGCCAAGTTTGAGCATGAACATTGTATCTGGATCTCGTTTAATACGAGATGGCTACTCATTTAAATTCGAGAATAATGGTTGTTCTATTTATATGAGAGATATGTTTTATGGTCATGCTCCAATGATCAATGGTTTATTCTTAATGAATCTCGAACGTAATGTTACACATATTCATAGTGTGAATACCAAAAGATGTAAAGTTGATAACGATAGTCCCGCATACTTGTGGCACTGCCGCCTTGGTCACATTGGTGTCAAGCGCATGAAGAAGCTCCATGCTGATGGACTTTTAGAGTCTCTCGATTATGAATCATTTGACACATGCGAACCATGCCTCATGGGCAAAATGACCAAGACTCCGTTCTCCGGAACAATGAAGCGAGCAACCAACTTATTGGAAATCATACATACCGATGTGTGCGGTCCAATGAGCGTTGAGGCTCGCGGAGGATATCGTTATGTTCTCACTCTCACTAATGACTTGAGTAGATATGGGTATGTCTACTTAATGAAACACAAGTCTGAGACCTTTGAAAAGTTCAAGGAATTTCAGAATGAGGTAGAGAATCAATGTGACCGAAAGATAAAGTTCCTACGATCAGATCATGGAGGAGAATACTTAAGTCATGAATTTGGTACACACTTAAGGAAGTGTGGAATCGTTTCACAACTCACGCCGCCTGAAACACCTCAGCGTAACGGTGTGTCCGAACGTCGTAATCGCACTCTATTGGATATGGTGCGGTCTATGATGTCTCTTACCGATTTACCGCTATCATTTTGGGGATACGCTCTAGAGACAGCTACATTCACTTTAAATAGGGCACCGTCTAAATCCGTTGAGACGACACCGTATGAATTATGGTTTGGGAAGAAACCTAAGCTGTCGTTTCTAAAAGTTTGGGGATGCGATGCTTATGTCAAGAAATTACAACCTGAAAAGCTCGAACCCAAGTCGGAAAAATGTGTCTTCATAGGATACCCTAAGGAAACCATTGGGTATACCTTCTACTTAAGATCCGAGGGCAAGACCTTTGTTGCCAAGAACGGATCCTTTATGGAAAAAGAGTTTCTCTCGAAAGAAGTAAGTGGGAGGAAAGTAGAACTCGATGAAGTACTACCTCTTGAACCGGAAAGTAGTGCAGCTCAGGAAAATGTTCCTGTGGTGCCTACACCAACTAGAGAGGAAATTAATGATTATGATCAAGGTACTTCGGATCAAGTTGCTACTGAACCTCGTAGGTCCACAAGGACACGTTCCACACCAGAGTGGTATGGCAACCCTGTCCTGGAAATCATGTTGTTAGACAACGGTGAACCTTCGAACTATGAAGAAGCGATGGGGGGCCCAGATTCCAACAGATGGCTTGAAGCCATGCAATCCGAGATAGAATCCATGTATGAAAACAAACTATGGACTTTGACAGACTTGCCCGATGATCGGCGAGCGATAGAAAACAAATGGATCTTTAAGAAGAAGACGGACGCGGATGGTAATATTACCATTTATAAAGCTCGACTTGTCGCTAAGGGTTATCGACAAGTTCAAGGGGTTGACTACGATGAGACTTTCTCTCCCGTAGCGAAGCTGAATTCCGTCCGAATCATGTTAGCAATTGCCGCATACTATGATTATGAGATATGGCAGATGGACGTCAAAACGGCATTCATTAACGGGAATCTTAAGGAAGAACTGTATATGATGCAGCCGGAGGGTTTTGTCGATCCTAAGAATGCTAACAAAGTATGCAAGCTCCAGCGATCCATTTATGGGCTGGTGCAAGCATCTCGGAGTCGGAACATTCGCTTTGATGAGATGATCAAAGCGTTTGGGTTTATGCAGACTTATGGAGAAGCCTGCGTTTACAAGAAAGTGAGTGGGAGCTCTGTATCATTTCTCATATTATATGTAGATGACATACTTTTGATGGGAAATGATATAGAACTTTTGGACAGCATTAAGGCCTACTTGAATAAGTGTTTTTCAATGAAGGACCTTGGAGAAGCTGCTTACATATTAGGCATCAAGATCTATAGGAATAGATCGAGACGCCTCATAGGTCTTTCACAAAGCACATACCTTGATAAGATTTTGAAGAAGTTCAAAATGGATCAGTCTAAGAAAGGGTTCTTGCCTGTATTGCAAGGTGTGAGATTGAGCTCAGCTCAATGCCCGACCACGGCAAAAGATAAAGAAGAGATGAGTGTCATCCCCTATGCTTCAGCCATAGGATCTATTATGTATGCCATGCTGTGTACCAGACCTGATGTAAACATTGCCGTAAGTTTGGTAGGAAGATACCAAAGTAATCCCGGCAAGGAACGCTGGACAGCGATCAAGAATATCCTGAAGTACCTGAAAAGGACAAAGGACATGTTTCTCATTTATGGAGGTGACGAAGAGCTCGCCATAAAGGGTTACGTCGACGCTAGCTTCGACACAGATCTGGATGACTCTAAGTCACAAACCGGATACATGTATATGTTGAATGGTGGAGCAGTAAGCTGGTGCAGCTGCAAGCAGAGTGTCGTGGCGGGATCTACATGTGAAGCGGAGTACATGGCAGCCTCGGAGGCAGCGCATGAAGCAATTTGGGTGAAGGAGTTCATCACCGACCTAGGAGTCATACCCAATGCGTCGGGGCTGATCAAACTCTTCTGTGACAACACTGGAGCTATTGCCCTTGCCAAGGAGCCTAGGTTTCACAAGAAGACCAGGAACATCAAGCGTCGCTTCAACTCCATCCATGAAAATGTTCAAGATGGAGACATAGATATTTGCAAAGTACATACGGATCTGAATGTCGCAGATCCGTTGACTAAACCTCTCTCGCGAGCAAAACATGATCAACACCAGAACTCTATGGGTGTTCGATTCATCACAATGTAACTAGATTATTGACTCTAGTGCAAGTGGGAGATTGTTGGAAATATGCCCTAGAGGCAATAATAAAAGGATTATTATTATATTTCCTTGTTCATGATAATTGTCTTTATTCATGCTATAATTGTATTATCCGGAAATCGTAATACACGTGTGAATACACAGACCATAATATGTCCCTAGTAAGCCTCTAGTTGACTAGCTCGTTGATCAACACATAGTCATGGTTTCCTAACTATGGACATTAGATGTCGTTGACAACGGGATCACATCATTAGGAGAATGATGTGATGGACAAGACCCAATCCTAAGCATAGCACAAGATCGTGTAGTTCGTTTTGCTAGAGCTTCTCCAATGTCAAGTATCTTTTCCTTAGACCATGAGATCGTGTAACTCCCGAATACCGTAGGAGTGCTTTGGGTGTACCAAACGTCACAACGTAACAGGGTGACTATAAAGTTGCACTACATGTATCTCCGAAAGTGTCTGTTGGGTTGACACGGATCGAGACTGGGATTTATCACTCCGTATAACGGAAGGGTATCACTGGGCCCACTCGGTAGTGCATCATCATAATGAGCTCAAAGTGACCAAGTGTCTGGTCACGGGATCATGCATTACGGTACGAATAAAGTGACTTGCCGGTAACGAGACTGAACGAGGTATTGGGATACCGACGATCGAGTCTCGGGCAAGTAACATACGTCTGACAAAGGGAATAGTATACGGGGTTGCTTGAATCCTCAACATCGTGGTTCATCCGATGAGATCATCGAGGAGCATGTGGGAGCCAACATGGGTATCCAGATCCCGCTGTTGGTTATTGACCAGAGAGCCGTCTCGGTCATGTCTGCATGTCTCCCGAACCCGTAGGGTCTACACACTTAAGGTTCGGTGACGCTAGGGTTGTATGAATATGAGTATGCAGCAAACTGAATGTTGTTCGGAGTCCCGGATGAGATCCCGAACATCACGAGGAGTTCCGAAATGGTCCGGAGGTAAAGAAAACTATATAGGATGTGCTGTTTCGGCCATCGGGAAAGTTTCGGGGTCACCTGGTATTGTACCGGGACCACCGGAAGGGTCCCGGGGGTCCACCGGGTGGGGCCACCTATCCCGGAGGGCCCCGTGGGCTGAAGTGGGAGGGGAACCAGCCCGTAGTGGGCTGGTGCACCCCCCCTTGGGGCCCCCTGCGCCTAGGGTTGGAAACCCTAGGTGGGGGCGCGCACCACTTGCCTTGGGGGGCACTCCACCCCCCTGGCCGCCGCCCCCTTGGGAGATTGGATCTCCCAGGGCCGGCGCCTCCCATGGGGGCCTATATAAAGGAGGGCAAGGGGGAGGGCAACCGCACCCTTGTGTCTTGGCGCCTCCCTCCCCTGCTACACCTCGTCCTCCTCCCGCAGCAGCTTGGCGAAGCCCTGCCGGAGTTCTGCTGCCTTGAGTCCCGCAGCAGCTCATCGAACCTTAAGTGTGTAGACCCTACGGTTTCGGGAGACATGTAGACATGACCGAGACGTTCTCCGGTCAATAACCAGCAGCGGGATCTGGATACCCATGTTGGCTCCCACATGTTCCACGATGATCTCATTGGATGAACCACGATGTCAAGGACTCAATCGATCCCGTATACAATTCCCTTTGTCTAACGGTATTGTACTTGCCCGAGATTCGATCGTCGGTATACCGATACCTTGTTCAATCTCGTTACCGGCAAGTCTCTTTACTCGTTGCATAACACATCATCCCGTGATCAACCCCTTGGTCACATTGTGCACATTATGATGATGTCCTACTGAGTGGGCCCAGAGATACCTCTCCGTCACACGGAGTGACAAATCTCAGTCTCGATTCGTGCCAACCCAACAGACACTTTCGGAGATACCTGTAGTGCACCTTTATAGCCACCCAGTTACGTTGTGACGTTTGGTACACCCAAAGCATTCCTACGGTATCCGGGAGTTGCACAATCTCATGGTCTAAGGAAATGATACTTGACATTAGAAAAGCTTTAGCATACGAACTACACGATCCTTGTGCTAGGCTTAGGATTGGGTCTTGTCCATCACATCATTCTCCTAATGATGTGATCCCGTTATCAATGACATCCAATGTTCATGGTCAGGAAACCGTAACCATCTATTGATCAACGAGCTAGTCAATCAGAGGCTTACTAGGGACATGGTGTTGTCTATGTATCCACACATGTATCTGAGTTTCCTATCGATACAATTATAGTATGGATAATAAACGATTATCATGAACAAGGAAATATAATAATAACTAATTTATTATTGCCTCTAGGGCATATTTCCAACAGTTCTCCCCTTTGGCCTGAAGCTCAGTCCCCTCGGATTTCCCCACGCAGGGCGTAGGGCCTCCTCAATGGTGTTAACATGAAAAGACTTTCGAAACAAAACCTTCCCTATGAGTGCGTAGGGTTCTTCAATTCTTTCCTCCTCCTCCTCATCAATGATCAGCTTCTTCTTCTCCTTCTCTGTCAGATCCAGTCTGTCCATCATCTGCTCCACCGTCTCCGCTTCCTTCGGCTTCCCCTTCCCTTCTCCCATGGCGCTTGACTCCGCCATCAGTTCGCCCAGCCTCCCCGATCTCCTTACCCGCAGCACCGCCAAGGGTGGGAAAGGACGCCAGGTCCCCCCTTGATCACCCCGAGCAAACCTGCTGCAAAGATCCGGCGATCGGAGAGTAGAATAGCCGGCGATCGCAAAACCCTAATCCTTCGCCACCGAGATCCGCCCTGCCACTCGAAACCCTAATCCTTCGCCCAGCCTCCCCGATCTCCTTTGCCGCCGCCCTCGGGAGGGGTGGGGGCAAAGCGGGCAAAAACAGAGGAAGAGGATAAGGGCAGAGGCTGCAGGCTTGGCGCGAGGGGTGTTTCCGGTTTTTTGAGTGAGAATGGGGACGAAGTCTGTGGCTGTGGGGCCGTTTCTACAGTGTCGCCGCTAGAACCTGCGAGCGTAGGCAACGCGACAACTTCGATTGACCATGCTGCTTTGCTGGGTGTATTTCCATGTGACACATGCGGAGATCCTGAGGGCGCATTTTTTTATAATAGCACCGCAGGTCCTACAACTTGTCATCTATGTGATGATTTGGTTCAAATTGCAAGTAGATTATTTGGTCCTAGAACTGAGTTAATCGCACAGAAGTATCACAATTGAGGCATTCACATGCAGGTTGGTATCAAGATTGCTAATTTTTGCATGTCAGTATCAAGATTGTACCAGGCCATTACAAATAGTTCGAAACTGCATATAAACACGTATTGACGGTGTATCTACGGGCGGGCCTGCCTGTCAGGTGTCTACATGGCATGTTACTTTGCAGAAAACCCCCTTGCATTATATGTATTCATATGAATGCCCATTATTCGGGGGAAAATGTGTTCGCATGTTTCCAGAGGGTTAGTTTGAAAGAACGCGCGACTTCTCGGACGAGGGCGCCGCGCCCCTACGACCACGCCATAAGGCTGGTCATGTTAGATTTTTTTGAGGGGAAAACCAAGTTTATTCAGTAAATTCCACATGAAGTGGGATACATCTCTGGTCATGAGGAGCGCCAAACCAGACGTGGCAACCTGGACCTCTCGAGAGGGAGAACTTGGCTAAACTATGTGCTTCATAATTCACAGCACGACTCTCAAAAGAAAAAAATACAATGAAAGAAAGACGCTCTAAGGTTTATTTCCGCGACAATCGCTCCATACTTCCCGTGAGACTTCCTGTTGATATCTGAAACGACTTGTTGACAGTCTGATGGGATAACAAAATTCTGAATGCCCATATCTTCCGCAAGGGCTAATGCCTCCCGGCAAGCGATAGCTTTAAGTGTTAGATGGCAGGCGAAATTTCTTTTATACTGACATAGACACGCTGGGCCGGCAGTTGGGCCTATCAACGCTGCTTGCGCTGAGTTACTCATTATTTTTAATGATGATATTAATACATTTCTTTTACAATTACATATTAGTATTATTAATTGTAAAGCACCAGACTAGAAGACACGCACGGCCCAAAATTTATGTGTCTTCACTCAGGACTACAAGCATGCACAATCATTGCGTATCCTCATTGTTATTACATTATTCAAATACACAACTATTGAAAAAATTATATGCCTAACACACAGTTTTTTTAGTTACTCGCATATTGATTGTGTTTTTTAAAATTCTCAGTTATTTCAAAAGTTGACAACATGTATTAAAAATAATTGTGTAATCATAATAGATTATGGAAATTTTCCCGCAAAAAAAAAGATTTTGGAAATGCATTGAAACTGTTCAACTTTTATTAAAAAAATCAACATGTTTCTTGAAATGCGACAATAATTTTACACAACAGGTTTTTAATACATCTGAACATTTTTTGAAATACACATCTAGAAAAAAAATCATCATGTATTAAGAAAATGTTCACCATAAATTAGAAAAAGCTCACCGCGCATTATGTAAAATGCTCATCATATCTTAAGAAATTTTTCAACGTATATTACCAAAAGTTCATTATATTAAAGAAATGTTCACCTTTGTAAAGAAAAGTTCATCGTGAATTAGAATATTCACTATGCACAAAAAAATGTTCATGGGTATTTGAAAACATGTTCATCATATATTGAGGCCTATCTTAAAAAAATGTTCTAAGTATGTTAAAATCCAGGAGAAAAACCAACCCAGTGAATGAAAAAAGAAAAAAGAAAGGAAGAAATACCTAAAAATAAGCCAAAACCAGAAACAAAACTAAATCATACTAAGAGAATCGAAACGAAAAGAAACCCGGGCATTCCTCAAAAAAAAAAACCTGGGCAATGAGAACCCCAGCACGCGTTAAAGGTGAAACCAAAAAAAAAATCGCAGGCTTCGCTTAGCCCAACCGCCGGCCCAACGTATCGGGGCTAATATAAAATATGTTTCGCTTGCTTTCGAACAAGAACCGCGCTGTGGCGTGGTGGCTACTCAGATCCTGCTGGCCTGTTTTTTTGTTTATTTGTCCAGTTCAATCGAAATTTTCAAATGAGTCCGCGGAAATTTGCTAACGAAAAAAAGTCTCTCTCAAGAGCCTTTTCTCCTGAAATTTTCAAATGAGTCCGCGGAAATTTGCTAACGAAAAAAAATCTCTCTCAGGAGCCTTTTCTCCTGCAAAATAATGGGCATTTATGTGATTATGCATAAACTAAGGGAGTTTCCTGCAAAAAAATGCCACGTCGGCACCTGACTGGCGGGCCCCAACGGTCAGATACACTGTCAATACACGTTTACACGCAGTTTAGATCTTTTTGCAACGTCCTGGCACAATCGTGGTACTGACATGCAAAAATTAGCAATCTTGGTACCAATCTGCATGTGATGCCCCAATTGTGGTACTTATGTGCAATTAACTCCCTAGAACTTGTCATGGAGGTGCAACTTTAGTCCTAGGCCAATCATCAGCCGCCAAGTGGAGCCAGCATGGATGGGCTGGTCAGGGCTGGACCTTTTGCACTTACCCCCTACCGTTTCTCGAATTCAGGTGATATCTCCTTCCACAGCGACGCTAGTCACTGATCGACTGACTAGACTTGGTGTGCCGGGCATGGAGGACACGACGGCGGTGCTGGCGACGGAGCTGGACGGGCTGCTGGCCATGGCGAGGGAGCTACAGGCGCGGGTCGACCGTGACCAGGGCGCACCGGGCGCCGCCAGGGAGCTCTGCGCCGAGCTGGCCGCGTCCGTCGACCGTGCCGTGTGCCTCGCCCGTAGCAGCCCACGCGGAGGCAATGTCGGGAGCAGGGCGCGCGTGAACGACCAGCTGAGAAGCGGCAGGAAGGTGGCGGCGGTGAGGGTGCAGGTCCGGGTGGCGTCGATGCAGGACCTGGGCCCGCTCGAAGCGGGCTCAGCTGGCGGAAGTATGACCAGAAGGACCTCCTCGGCGCCGCGTACCCGCGGGCCTATTTCCGGTGCACGCACCGGCACATGCAGACCTGCGAGGCTACCAAGCAGGTGCAGTGCGCCGCCGCCGACCCGCTGCTCTTCGACGTCGTGTACCACGGCGCGCACACCTGCGCCCAGGCCACCACGCTCCTGGCCGGCACAGATCAGCAGCCGCCTGCTTCCTTCGGCCAGGAACAACAGAACTCGCCGGCTGCGGCGCCGGTAGGGATTCAGTGGCCGGCAGAGCCCGTCGCCCCGCCCTCGTTCCCCTCCTCGCTGGCGAGCTCCTGGTGCCAGCTTACCGGTGGCTACGACTATGCTGCCGGCAGCGGCCTCGGGGTTGACATGGAGTTCCACCAGCTGTAAGTGCATGTCCTAGTTTTTCTGAATAGAGGTTCAGAACCTGTAGGTGCAGCGGCCACTATCGTACTGTATTCGCACTAATATTTAGATTCAGACTCGTGATCATTTATCACAATGGAAGCTATATCTATATATAGTACCATCACTGGTAGTGCTTATATATTGGCCAAGATCCCCAAATTTATCAACTAAAACTCTGAACTACAGCAGCTCCTCAACTCCAATATATTATGGATCAGCGCATGCACAAAACCAATCTGTGCAGTTTATTAAGTAGCAGCAGGCACTACCGGACTCGCGGCCTATGTTGACGGTGAAAGGATCGATATAGTTGACTAGAGGGGGGGGGGGGTTGAATAGGCAACTAACAATTTTTAGCTTTTCTTTACCAAATTCAACTTTGCATCAAAGTAGGTTGTCTAGATATGCAACTAGGTGAACAACCTATATGATGCAACAACAACAAGCACACAAACAAGCAAGGGATATAACACAAGTAAGCTAGCAAAAGTAAAGGTGCGAGATAACCAAGAGTGGAGCCGGTGGAGACGAGGATGTGTTACCGAAGTTCCTTCCTTTTGAGGGGAAGTATGTCTCCGTTAGAGCGGTGTGGAGGCACAATGCTCCCCAAGAAGCCACTAGGGCCACCGTATTCTCCTCACGCCCTCACACAATGCGAGATGCCGTGAATCCATTATTGGTGCCCTTGAAGGCGGCGACCGAACCTTTACAAATAAGGTTGGGGCAATCTCCACAACTTAATTGGAGGCTCCCAACGACATCATGAAGCTTCACCACAATGCACTATGGCTCCGAGGTGACCTCAACCGTCTAGGGTGCTCAAACACCCAAGAGTAACAAGATCCGCTAGGGATTAGTGGGGGAATCAAATATCTCTTGGTGGAAGTGTAGATCGGGGCCTTCTCAACCAATCCAGAGCAAATCAACAAGTTTGATTGGCTAGGGAGAGAGATCGGGCGAAAATGGAGCTTGGAGCAACAATGGAGCTTAGAGATGGAAGAGGTAGTCAACTAGAGGTAGGAGACACCCCTTTTATAGCTATGGAACAGATCCAACCGTTATCCACATATCCAGCCCGCGACATGCGGTACTACCGCTCCAGGAACGCGGTACTACCGCAAGGCCACGCGATACTACCGTGAGGGACCACGGTACTTCTGCGGCAGCAGCAAAGACTAGAACATGCCTGACTAAGAGCAGTACTTCCGCGAGCGTGGTACTACCGCTCCCCCTTGCGGTACTACCGCAAGGCAGGAAAGTCCAAGCCTACAAAGGGCGTGGATGAATAAAAAAACATCCGTGCCTACCTCCGCTGGAAAAGAAACAATGCAACAGTCCGACACGGTACTACCGCTGGGGAGGGGTACTACCGCATGGCAGCTGAAACAAGCCGCGCGCGGTACTACCGCGCAATGACTGCGGTACTACCGCGGAGGCGCGGATGTAAAAAATTACATCCGCCCCTACTACCACGAAGCAGCGACACTTGGAAGGCCGAGCGCGGTACTACCGCGCATGAGGTGCGGTACTACCGCAGAGACGTGGATGTAAAAAATTACATCCGCCCCTACTACCGCGAAGCAGCGGCACTTGGCCTGGGAGCCACGGTACTACAGCTCTAGAGGAGCGGTACTACCGCGCCGTGGCACGGTACTACCGCAAGTGCCTGCGGTACTACCGCTCCTGGGAGCAGTACTACTGCAAGCTCACCAGCATCAGCCAAGTACTGCCCCTTAGCTTGCATGCAGAAAAGAGTCTTCATCTTGTCCTTCAGCTTCTTGGCCCACGAGGGCTCAGAGGAACTATGGGAAGACCTAGCAGCACGGTCCTCAGCAACATCCTGTGCTCCAGCCTCCTCCTCATCAACAACCCTCCTAGCAGCAGACGCCTCAGCACGAGTAGTAGTGTTGGCCCAGTTGGGCTTGACACGGAGACTGATGGGATCATGTCGAATCCAGTCTGGAGCTAGCAAGGAACTCATCACCAGGGTACATCTTCTCCCAAGTCTTGGAGATCAACAGAAACAGATATGGTCCATAGATAGGCACCTTGCGGTTGAACACCACAAACCGAAGCTCACACCACATGATGTGTGAGACATCAAGTGGCTGAGTCTGAGACACACGAGCCTCCTCGCATAGGAGCATCATATCCACCATATAGGCATGAACCTTGTCCTTGTCGCCAATGCGAGGAAACAGAGAGTTGCGGAAGATGTGATACATGATATCCAGAAAAGAGTTGAGCACCCACGCCGACTTGCCATTGGGGAGCACCTTCTCAACATAGAATGGCTGAATCTTGTCCTTGTTAGCAGACTCAGAATTGGCATGGGGGCGAACACCCACGGGAGTGTCGAGCCCGTCATCAGGAACCTGGAGCAGATCCATGAACTCCTTCCAGGTAGCAGTCAACTTACGGCCATTGGTCATCCAGGTCATCCTCCGCTCCTCCCCAGGGTGAAAGTAAACTGAGGCAAAGAACTGACAGATAGGCTCATGGTCATAGTGAAGGTGGAAAGAGATCACATGTTCAATACCAAACTGCTCCACCAAGTCCAGAGCTTCTCCAAAGTACTCACGAAACTTGTCCTTCCCCAGGTGATGCATGTCTATCCACTTGACATCCACGTAGGTATTTTGCTTGTTCTTGATGACATCCAGATAGGTGAGAGTCTGCTGCTTGGTCCAAAACAGTTCACTACCTCTGACAGTAGCACGAGGATTCACATACGGGTTGATCTGCCTAAGACGGATGAACTCAGATTGGAGTATCTCGTCCATGCCCTTAGCGGGTTCCTTGTGCTTGCTAGCGGTGGTCTTGACATGGCGCTTGGGGGCAGTGGAGCCCTCTGGTGCTTCACCTTGATTGCGCAGACGCTTGGAGCCAGTGTCACGACTGGGATTGGAACGGCGAGAGCCACCACCTGAGACACAAAGCGCAAAACACCCACGATAAGCAAAAAAAAGGATCAATGCAAAGACCACGGAAAAGCACAAGAAACACATAGAAACTATACGTGGTAGTTGCCATGAGATAGATTGGACCCAACGGTAGTACTGTCGGATGCTGCAATACTAAAACTTTAGTACCTCTCCTAGTCGCGGTAGTACCGTGTGAGGTCACGGTAGTACCGGGGTTGGGAGTGGTAGTAAGATCCTAGTGCCGCAGCGCGTGCGGTAGTACCGCGCCGGACGGGCGGTAGTACCGGACAAGCGGTAGTATTGGACAAGCGGTAGTACCGTACATGTGGCGCGGTAGTACCGCACCGCGTCAGACCCGAACCAAATTTTGAATCTAAAAGAAACCGCGAAACCATGGCGGTACTACGGTTGATCAAATCTAGCACAGGACAACATATCAAGTATAATCCCTACACAATACTACTCTCCTACATCCTACTCTTGCATAGATTTAGCCTAAAATCTCAAGAACACATGTATCTGCCCCAAAAACATAGAGGCAAAGAAAACAACCGAAAAGAGAGGGATTTGGGGAAGGACCTTGTTCCATGGCAAGAGCACGTGGTGGGGAACGATCCCATCGGACGGAATTACAGGAGAGCAGCCGGAGGCGGAGATCCGGCTATGGACTCTGGCCCCGTTCTTGAGCGAGGGAGAGAGAGAAAGACGAAAAGGGGGAAATGACGAATGGGTATGGGGGAGTTAGAACTCCCCCTGCCCATCCTTATCCCCACGCATCTGCGACGGCGCGGTAGTACCGCACATCATCGCGGTAGTACCGCTTGGGCTGAAGTACCGCACCAAAGCGGTAGTACCGCTTTCCCAGGCAGCAGTAAAAAATTACTGCCACGCTGGGGCGGTAGTACCGTTCTCTCCACAAGCGGTAGTACCGTGGCAGGCCGCGGTAGTACCGTGAGCTCAAGAAAAACACACGAAAAAGAGGTCTTCGCAAGGAAACTTTGAGCACAAGAGACACCACAAGAACACGCACAACACAAAGGCAGAAAGTCAACAAGTAGCAACCACGCGACACTACCTCTCAAAAGAGAGGGCGGTGGCTGGAGCCACCTATGTTTGAGTCAGTTGGTATGGCACCGCGAAGAATTATCCTTGGGCCCATGACCAAAACTCATCTTTGAAGCACAAGTACCATAAAAAATGGCTAATGTGAAAGAGTTGATCGATTTATGCATAATGGGGGGAGGGAGAGTTCATTGAGAGAACAACACTCCCCCTATGTCCATGCCTACACCTAAACTAGACAACAAGTTGAGTGTGGTGGGAGGTGCAAGGGTTCAAGTCACATTGCTGGAATCAATGATATTTAGCTCATGCCTTAACTCGCGAAATCTTGCTTCATCCAAGGGCTTCGTGAAAATATCTGCATGGTTATCATGAGTGTTGACATACTTGAGCTCGATCTCCCCTCGCCTAATGTGATCCTGGATGAAGTGATATCGAATCTCAATATGCTTCGTCTTGAAATGTTGCACCAGGTTGAGAGAAATCTTGATGGCACTTTCATTATCACACCAAAGAGGCACTTTGTCACAAATGACACCGTACTCCTTTAAAGTTTGCCTCATCCATAGGAGTTGTGCACAACAACTACCGGCCGCCACATATTCCGCTTCGGTGGACGAGAGAGACACACAACTTTGCTTCCTGGAAGACCAACTCACCAAAGAGCAACCAAGAAATTGGCACCCTCCGGAAGTGGACTTCCTATCCACTTTGTCTCCCACCCAATCGGAATTCATATATCCTTCAAGCTTGAAGTTTTCCCCTCTTGGGTACCATAAGCCAAAGTTTGGGGTATGAGCCAAATATCGAAAGATTCTCTTGACCGCCACATAGTGGCTTTCCTTTGGTGTGGCTTGAAACCGTGCACATATTCCCAGACTCAACATGATGTCCGGTCTAGATGCACAAAGGTAAAGCAAGGAGACAATCATGGAGCGATATACCTTTTGATCCACCGCTTTACCATTGGGATCAATGTCAAGTTGGCACTTGGTAGGCATTGGAGTAGAAGCCGGCTTGACATCACTTAGCTTGAATCTTGTTAGCATGTCTTGAGTGTATTTGGCTTGGTTGATGAAGGTACCTTCTCTTCTTTGTTTGATATCAAAACCAAGGAAGAACTTCAACTCTCCCATCTAAGACACCTTGAACTTAGAGGTCATGAGAGCGGCAAATTCCTCATTGAAAGCTTTGTTAGGGGAACCAAAGATAATATCATCAACATATAGTTGGCATACAAACAACTCCCCTTTGACCTTCTTAGTAAAAAGAGTGGGATCGATTTGCCCAAGCTCAAATCCACGATCTTGTAACAACTCGGTAAGGTGGTCATACCACGCACGTGGGGCTTGTTTAAGGCCATAGAGTGCCTTATCGAGTTGATACACATGATCCGGGAAGTAGGGATCCTCGAACCCAGGGGGTTGCTTGACATAAACCAACTCATTAATAGGACCATTACGAAAAGCACTTTTCACATCCATTTGTTGTAACTTAAAGTTGTGATGGGAAGCATAAGCAATCAACAAACGAATGGATTCAAGGCGAGCAACGGGAGCAAAGGTTTCACCGTAGTCGATACCCTCGACTTGGGAGTAGCCTTGTGCTACCAATCTTGCCTTGTTGCGAATGATGTTCCCATGAGCATCTTGCTTGTTCTTGAAAATCCACTTGGTTCCAATGACGTTGTGGTTCCCCGACGGCCTTGGCACCAATCTCCACACCTTGTTGTACTCGAAGTTGTTGAGTTCTTCATGCATGGCATTGAGTCAATCCGGATCTTCGAGCGCCTCATAGACCTTTTGGGGTTCAACACAAGAGACAAACGCGTGATGTTCACAATAGTTTGCTAATTGTCTACGAGTGCTTACCCCCTTTCTTAGGCTTCCAACCACATTCTCCATGAGCTGACCTTTGGTGGTGAGCTTGGAAGAAATCTTCACGGCACGACGCTCTAATTCCTCCTTGGATGTGGAAGGAGGAGGGTTAACTTGATTATCTTGTGCGTCGTCTTGAGCTTGTTCTTGATCTTGAACTTGCTCGAGGGGGAGAACTTGACCTTGGGCATCATTTGGTGGTTCACCACCATCTTGAGGTTGATCTTGCCCCTGTTCTTGTTCAGGAGGTTGAGGGCCTTCACTTTGTTCTTCAGAAGCGTGTGGGTCTTGGGGAGGTGATGGCTCCACTTGAGTGGAGCATTCTCCTTCTCCTTCGGCCACAAGGGGTTCCTCAATGGGTAGAATATGACCAATACCCATTCTTCTTATGGCTTGGGGAGGAATTTCATCACCTACATCACAAGTACCACTTTGCTCCACTTGGGAGCCGTTATTTTTGCCAAACTCCACGTTACACGTCTCCTCAATGTGTCTGGTGGACTTGTTGAGGACACGGTATGCATGAGAGTTTGTAGCATAACCAACAAATATGCCCTCATAAGCTCTAGCCTCAAATTTAGACAAACGAACACCTTTCTTGAGAATGAAACACTTACACCCGAACACCCGGAAGTACTTGATATTGGGCTTGTTACCGGTGAGTATTTCATAAGGAGTCTTGTTCAAGCCTTTGTGGAGATAGAGCCGATTGGATGCATGGCATGCTGTGTTGATGGCTTCGGCCCAAAAGTTGTATGGAGACTTGAACTCCGCCATCATGGTCCTTGCCACATCCATCAACGTCCGGTTCTTCCTCTCCGCGACACCATTTTGTTGAGGGGTATATGGAGCAGCATATTGATGCTTGATCCCCTCATCACTAAGAAACTCATCCAAGGTGTAGTTCTTGAACTCGGTGTCGTTGTCACTTCTTATTGTCAAGATCTTTGCATCATGTAGCTTCATTTGCAAAGTCGATGACGGTTTTTTGAGTCTCACTCTTCCTCTTGAAGAAGTATACCCAAGTGTATCTTGAATAATCATCCACAATCACCAAGCAATAGTTTCTACCTCCAAGACTATCAAAGGATGGAGGCCCAAATAGATCCATGTGAAGGAGCTCTAGGGGTCTCTTCGAGTAGATGATAGTCGTGGGAGGGTGAGCCGTTTCATGAAGCTTCCCTTTGATACAAGCACTAGAAGCACGATCTTTGGCAAAACTAACATTTGTTAGTCCACGGACATGGCCCCCCTTAAGGAGACTTTGCAAAGATCTCATATTGACGTGGGCTAAACGGCGATGCCAAAGCCATCCCACATCAACTTTAGCCATTAGGCATGTCGCGGTCTTAGTGGGTTGCTCCGAAAAGTTAATCACATAAAGACCATTCTCGACATGCCCAACAAAGGCTACTTTAAGAGTCTTGCTCCACAAGAGGGCCACAGTATCAATATCAAAGAAAGTGGCAAAGCCCATGAGTGCAAGTTGATGAACGGAAAGAAGATTGAATGCAAGGGACTCAACAAGCATGACTTTCTCGATCGTTAGATCCTGAGAAATGACAACCTTGCCAAGACCCAATACCTTAGAATACGAGGCATCACCCCACTCGACATTGGTGGGAATAGAAGGAATCTTGTGCACGTCCACCACCAAGTCCTTGCTCCCGGTCATTTGATTTTTTGCCCCACTATCGAGCAACCATGATCCCCCACCGGAAGCAAACACCTACAAGAGATCAATGCTTGGTTTTAGGTACCCATTTAGTAATGGGTCCTTTGATGTTAGTAACAAGGGTCTTAGGAACCCAAATAGACCATTCAATGTACTCATAAGGAGAACCAACAAATTTAGCATAAACATGCCCATCACTAGCACGACACAACACATATGAAGGAGTAAAGTCGCCGGCTTTGTTGGAGGAGATGGTTTTGCCCTTTTTGACATCAACACCCTTCACATTTTCCTTCTTCTCCTTAGGAGCACCCTCTCCCTCTTTCACAAAGGATTGCTTGAGAGGAGGAGGTCGTTTGGTCTTGTCGTTCTTCTTCTTGTTCTTGGACTTGGGTGCGAACCCAATTCCCTTCTTGGCCACAACTTCCTTTTGATTGCTCAAAAGGTCGTTGAGGTTCTTCTCACCTTGCATGCACGTCACAAGGCCTTTCTCAAGTTGTTATTTCAACTTGGAATTCTCCTCCACAAGATGCACATGCTCACAACACGGGTTAGTAGCATATGCATTATCACCTAATACCATATGAGGAAAAGTGGCCTTTTCCTTGGTTAGCTTAACTTGGAGTTGAGCACGAGACTCCTTGAGGTTAGCGTGAGCACCCTTCAAGACCTTGTGGGCCTTGTCAAGTACATCAAACTCCTCCTTGAGTCTAGCATGATCAACCCCAAGTTTAGCCTTCTCGGAAGTTAACACACGAGACACAACAAGAGCATGATCAAGATCTTTCTTTAACTTAGCATGGTCATCGTTGTGTGACTCCTCAAGAGTCAAACGATGCCCACACTCTTTCTCAAGAGCATTAGAGAGATCCGATATCTCATCGGCATAGTCACGACTATGACCTTCCATCTTAGAGATGGTTTCTTCGTGAGCCTCGATCATGTCATTGGCTTCACCAAGTTGTTCCAAGAGAGCAACAAAGTGCTTCTTGGATTTGCCCTTGAGTTTACTCATAAAAGACTCAAACTCATTCAACTCTTCATTAGGCCCCTCACTTTCATCAATGCAACCCGTCAAAGAAGGATTAGTAATGATGGTGGTTTTGATGTTGGGGGTTACCTTCTTAGTGGCTTTAGCCATGAGGCACTTGGCGGTGATGTTCTCGTTGGGTGAATCAAAGAGAGACACCCGGGGAGTGGTAGCAATGGCAACGGAGGCCATGACCGTTGCTTCTCCATTTTCATCATCATTGTCATACTCATGGTATTCTTCTTGAACCACCAACCCACGAGTAGGAGTCTTCTTGGTGAAGTTGTTCTTGTTGGGGAAGGACTTGGCTTTGTCTTTTTGGATGAACTTGCCATCATTGTCTTCCCGCTTCTCGTAAGGACAATCCACAACGAAATGGCTCACATTGCCACAGTTGAAACAAGTTATAACTCGTTGCTTGCCCTTGAAGCCACTTGAGTTGTTCTTGTTGAAGTTGGGTCTTGAGTTCTTCTTGCTCCAAAAATGCCTTGAAGCAAGAGCCATGTGCTCATGATAATAATATTTTGTGTCTTCGGGGTTGCTCTCCTCATCTTCCTCTTCTTCCTCTTCTTCCACAATAACCTTGGCCTTCAAGGCAAGGTTGGGCTTCTTTGCCCTTTGAGAACGGAGCACCGCATTGCCGGCGGTCTTGTCCAAGATGCTCATTGCAACGAACTCATCCAACACTTCACTTGAGGTCATGGAGTGGAAGTCCGGTCTTTGACGAATGACGGAGGACATGGCCTTGTTGTAGGGCATCATGGCCTTGAGGAACTTGCGCTTGATCCAATTGTCATCCGTGCCCTTGCTCCCATGATCTTGGAGTGAGACCGCGAGTTTGGTCACTCTTCGAAAGAGCTCATGAGGTTCTTCGTCTTCTTTCATTGCAAACTCATCGGCTTCATCTTGCACCACTTCATAGTTGGAGCATTGAATGCTAGAACTTCCTCTATAGAGAGACACAACGCATTGCCATGCGTCTTTGGCCATGGCATGGGGTCGAAGATGAGGGAGATCTTCGGGAAGGATTGCATCTTGGATGATGAAGAGAGCACTCTCATTGAATTGATTATCCAGCACTTCTCTCAGGGTGAAGTTGCTTCGGTCATGTGGATAGAAACCTTCTTCAATGATTCTCCAAAGATTAGTATTCACATGATTTAAATGACGCTTGAAGCGATACACCCAAGAATCAAAATCCTCATTTTTCACAATCTTAGGAGGACGACCGGCATGATTTAAATGAGTAGAGGGAATCGGTCCTCCATAAGTTGGAGGTTACACATGGGCAAAGATGCCGGTGCCATTTCTACCACTAGTAGAAGGACCCTTCTCACTATTAGCTTCCCCCTTGTCGGAGTTAGCATCCGTCACCTTGTTAGTGGGATCACCCACTTTCAACGGTGAGCTAGGTAGTTTAAGTCCTTCTAAGATTTTATTAAACATGCTTTCTACCGTGGTTGTCATGGAGGTTTTCAATGTGTCCAAGGCCACATTGAATTCCTCACGGGACACCATGGTTTCCCCATCACCCGTAGACGAGATCGGATTCACACCGGAGTGCTCCTCCCCATGGTCTACGGGGTCAACCATACTCTTCGGACGGCAAAGTCCTTAATAAAGATATGAGGCTCTGATACCAATTGAAAGGATCGATATAGTTGACTAGAGGGGGGGTGAATAGGCAACTAACAATTTTTAGCTTTTCTTTACCAAATTCAACTTTGCATCAAAGTAGGTTGTCTAGATATGCAACTAGGTGAACAACCTATATGATACAACAACAACAAGCACACAAACAAGCAAGGGATATAACACAAGTAAGCTAGCAAAAGTAAAGGTGCGAGATAACCAAGAGTGGAGCCGGTGGAGACGAGGATGTGTTACCGAAGTTCCTTCCTTTTGAGGGGAAGTACGTCTCCGTTAGAGCGGTGTGGAGGCACAATGCTCCCCAAGAAGCCACTAGGGCCACCGTGTTCTCCTCACGCCCTCACACAATGCGAGATGTCGTGAATCCACTATTGGTGCCCTTGAAGGCGGCGACCAAACCTTTACAAACAAGGTTGGGGCAATCTCCACAACTTAATTGGAGGCTCCCAACGACACCACGAAGCTTCACCACAATGGACTATGGCTCC
Source organism: Triticum dicoccoides (assembly GCF_002162155.2). Taxonomy (NCBI): domain Eukaryota; kingdom Viridiplantae; phylum Streptophyta; class Magnoliopsida; order Poales; family Poaceae; genus Triticum; species Triticum dicoccoides. The sequence continues at coordinate 117,493,870 of NC_041383.1, forward strand.
GAGGTGACCTCAACCATCTAGGGTGCTCAAACACCCAAGAGTAACAAGATCCGCTAGGGATTAGTGGGGGAATCAAATATCTCTTGGTGGAAGTGTAGATCGGGGCCTTCTCAACCAATCCAGAGCAAATCAACAAGTTTGATTGGCTAGGGAGAGAGATCGGGCGAAAATGGAGCTTGGAGCAACAATGGAGCTTAGAGATGGAAGAGGTAGTCAACTAGAGGTAGGAGACACCCCTTTTATAGCTATGGAACAGATCCAACCGTTATCCACATATCCAGCCCGCGACATGCGGTACTACCGCTCCAGGAACGCGGTACTACCACAAGGCCACGCGGTACTGCCGTGAGGGACCACGGTACTTCCGCGGCAGCAGCAGAGACTAGAACATGCCTGACTAAGAGCAGTACTCCGCGAGCGTGGTACTACCGCTCCCCCTTGCGGTACTACCACAAGGCAGGAAAGTCATAGCCTACGAAGGGTGCGGATGAATAAAAAACATCCATGCCTACTTCCGCTGGAAAAGAAATAGTGCAACAGTCCGACACGGTACTACCGCTGGGGAGCGGTATTACCGCATGGCAGCTGAAACAGGCCGTGCGCGGTACTACCGCGCAAGGACTATGGTACTACCGCGGAGGTGCGGATGTAAAAAATTACATCCGCCCCTACTACCGCGAAGCAGCGGCACTTGGCGGGCCGAGCGCGGTACTACCGCACATGAGGTGCGGTACTACCTCGGAGGCGCGGATGTAAAAAATTGCATCCGCCCCTACTACCGCGAAGCAGCGACACTTGGCCTGGGAGCCACGGTACTACAGCTCCAGAGGAGCGGTACTACCGTGGGCTCCCGTGGTACTGCCGCGCCGTGGCACGGTACTACCGCAGGTGCCTGATGTACTACCGCTCCTGGGAGCAGTACTACCGCAAGCTCAGCAGCATTAGCCAGGACAAACGTATAGAGGATAGACGGGGAATGCTCCAAAGTGCAAGGGAAAGGTGGAGACAATGAAGGAAACGTGTACGTGATGATTCCACTTGAACCTTTCCGACGCGGACCCCCTCTTAATAGTACGACTCTCCTACGATTCAAATCCACCAAAAAGAAACGTAGAACAACGCCGTCTTCAATAGTCTTCGAGGGGCACCGAACCGTCTTGTGCCTAGCGATGAAGCGTCTGAGAAACTCAAGGCACACGATTAGTCCGCAAAAGCATGGCCATCAATCACCAAAACATCTTAGGGATAAATATGCCCTTACAGACGGCCCTGGGCCGTCGGCATAGGCCATATCCCATCGGCGTAGATCTATGCCTACGGCTGCCGCCGGCATAGCCCCGTCGGCATAGATCACGTAAGCGTAGATGTGTCAGACCGTCGGCATAGTATAGCCGTCGGCATAGGTGCCTATGCCGACGGACGAGGGCCAGCCGTCGGCAGTGTTTTTCGCCTGACGGCAACGGACGGCGCCGTCAAAAGCGCAGACGACTCACGGAACGACACGTGGCAGAGGTATGCCGACGGCAAAGCCGTCGGCATATCTCTGCCACGTGTCATTCCCTGGTTCCTCCTGGCAGCAGGGCTATGCCTACGGCAAAGCCGTCGGCATAGATTTTCATCTATGCCGACGCCTTTGCCGTAGGCATAGCCCTGCCACGTGTCATGCCCTGGGAAGCCCTGGGCTCATCTATGCCGACGGCTTTTCCATAGGCATAGTTTTTACCCCCTGTTTTCTCTTTTTCAATTCATTTGACAACATTTCAAAGCAGAATAATATGAGATTATGCAGAAATATGACAGTTCCTCATCTAAACATACTGAAGTTCATCATCATCATTTAAACATACTCAAGTTCATCATTTAAAGATCATCACCGGTGAAAGTTCATGAACATAAATAGTGCAAGACATGGAACATGAAAGGTATGGCACGATGGCCACATGCACGGGTATCATCATCGACATCAAGCAAGACCGCTGCCGCCAAGACCACCTCCGCCAAAACCACCACCGCCAACACCACCTCCGCCGAAACCACCACCGCCAAGACCACCTCCACCAAAACCACCTCCGCGACCACCAGCACTCTGTCAGATCGTAGTGACTGGGGTCAACATAGCAGGAGTCGAGCCACCGGTTCCCTACATGTTTGAGAGAAGATTCTAACGGTAAATATGATATGATAGTGTTGAATGAACGGGAACTAGTTAAGGCAAATGAACTAACCGGACTATCACTGCCTAGTGCCACCCATTCATCGAACGTGGGCATGTGTGGGGGTTCTCCCGCAGGTGGTGGTGGGGGTCCAATTTGTGCTGGCTCCATGCGGTTAGTCCAAGACGCCAACATAGCCTGGATGTTAGTTAAACAAGCAAACTAGAAGGTCAGAAGGAATGAAAGTGCAAATTTTAGCTTGGGTTTAAGAGGGCAAAACTAACCGTCATCGCTTGACGGTTATAATCATCGTTTGCCTTCACTCGTTGTAGTGCTCCCACACCTCAAGATTCCTATGCTCGACAAAGGCCTTATATGCCTACAAAATTTAGGTTGCTTCTAAGTGAGCGATGCTGAAAATAAACTGAGAATGCTAGAGAGAAAGAAGATAAAGGGGAAGTACTTACAGCATGCTGGTGGGCTAAGAGAGTAAGCCTTTGCATCTCTGAAGAAGAGAGTAAGCAGAGCAGCAACCTCGCCGCTTTCCGTACTCTCTAACTGGCTCAGGTTGGTAGCCCGAAGCCGTATGTACGAGATCGAAGGAGTGATCAAGCCATCGAAACACGGATACCGGCCATGTGACTTCCCCTGGATGGCCACCACCGCCGTTTCGTCGATCTGAGACTGCACGACCTCAGGAACAGGAACATCCGGATGCAACTTATGATAGTTCTGAGTGTAAGACTCCAGGTGTTGCTCAGTATTGCCATAGTACTGGCTCTCGCCGTCCTTGCGATCACTCCGCTCGCGGGCCAGCTTCCACGACTCCATGTCTGAGAGTGGCCTCTTCAACTTGTCCTCCTGCAATGTCAAATAGAAGTTAGCCATACATAAGAACATGACGATAAAGAAGAACAAAAATGCATCATGCATATAGATAAACCTTCATGGCCTTGATGCCCCAGTAGTTCCCGTTTCCTTAGCCGTGTGTCCCGTCTCTTCCATGGTTAGCCTGGGCCTTGACGCTCTTGGCAGCAAACTCTGCATCGTCGCTGATCCACCTATCCACCAAACTCGCCCATCCGTCATGCCTTCCATAGCACCAACAAGGAACAACCTATGAAAATTTTGGAAGCATGACATGTGAGCACGAAACATATAGTTCACTGCTTGAAACAATCAAAAGTCGGTAATAGTTACCATCATGAACTGCTCCCTGCTCAAGGTAAGTTGTTGCCTCTGCGCTTGAGTTTTGGTCATCTTTTGTTGCAGGTAGATGTGGTAGTACTGCGAGACGGCAACCCAGCGCACCTCATACTGCAACTGACGAGCTTTCTTCTTCGCAGCCGCAAGTAAGACCACGTCGGCTCTGGCCTTGTGCTCGTCAAGAACTCTATAGAGTTGCTGCAATCATGCATAAACCAGAAGCAAACAAGGCATGAGTTGAGTGATCCAATGATAAACTATGAATGAAACTAAAGACAAGTGATTCAGAAGAGAACTTACCCAAAATTTGGTGATCACGGCCTTAGCGGCCGTCCCGTACTCCGCGTTGCTGCAAGCCTCGTAGTGGGCCCATCTCGTGGCCAAAACACGCAGCTGCGGGTCCCTGTCTGGCCGCGGGCAGAATAGGCCAGGACAAAACTCCTTCAACAAGACAATGATAAGGCCGTTCGGTTTATGGCCCTTTCCGCGAAGGATCCAGTTACTGCAAAAGAATCAAAGGATTGCCATGTGTACAATAAGAAAATGGTGTCATGTGTTGAAAATATGATTGAGAGGCACTTACTCTGTCCCTGCAGGTTCAGTGAGCCACTTGTGCGCCTCGATAGAAGGTGGTGTAGGTACTCCGGCAGTACCACGCAGCCACCCCTGCGGAGCACCCGGTGGCAAGTCACCCCACAACTCGAGGTCAACCTCCCCTCCACCACCCTCCTCGCCCTCCTCCTCACCCTCCTCCTCCTCGGCCTCCTCCTCCTCGGCCTCCTCCTCCTCACCCTCCTCCTCCTCGCCATCAGGAACATACTCCTCCTCCTCAGACTCAGAAGCTGCCTCAGCATAGGAGGGCATCGAAGAAGACCCTCCTATTTCGGACACGGCCCGGAGTTTTTTGCCCCGGCTGCCTCTCCCCCACCTCCTCGTCCTCTAGGAGCTCCCCCCACCCCCTCCTCCTCTAGGGTCTCCTCCCCCGACCCCTCCACCTCCCTGTGAGGTGCCATCCTTGCGTAGTTGGGAGGGAACCTTGTGGGCTCGTCCACTCCGAGTAAGTCCTCCTTTGAATTTACTGAGGAAACTGGCGCCGCTGGACTTGCCCATGATTAGCAAACCTACATTGAGAAGAGAATAAACAATTAGTAAGGATATCAAAATAAACAAGGATACAGGAAAGACATTAATAATAGAAGAGCACATTAAGCATACTATTGTAATGATCATTAAAAGAACTTACATTTTCTAGAACCCATATGAATCATCACTATTGTAATCTATTTGTCGACCGGTCTCATCATCACTATCCAGCATATCTTCTTCGTTGTCTGACGGAGGTGGAGGCTCTTCCTCATCCTCAGCGTCTTCATTTAACTTTTCAAGCTTAATTATGTCTCTTTGATTCACAACTGCCTCACCATCTGACGGAGGTGAAGTTCTTCTTGTCTTCCCTATCAGGATGGTCTGGAGGGAGAAACTGTCGATGCAGGTCAAAGGCAATATACTTGCCACCCTTCTTCAGCCAAAAGAAAATTAAGGCCTGCATGCACACTGGGCAAGGCATCTTTCCACTTGTACACCATCCGCAGAACAGGGCATAGCCGGGAAAGTCATGCATGCAATACTGTAGCCAAACTTTCATCAAGAAATTTTTCTGCAGATGCCGGTCATATGTCAACGTCGGGAAGTACCAAGAATGGTGCAAATCATCCACCAACGGCTGCATAAACACACTCAAATTCTTCCCAGGATATTCAGGCCCCGGAATTATAAGCGACAGGAACATGGTCTTGCGTTGCATTATGGCGCCGGGAGGGAGATTGAGGGGAATAACAAATACGGGCCAGCAGTTGTATGGATTGGACGACATACCATACGGATTGAACCCATCACCTGTTATAGCAACTAGCAAAGTGGCCCGCTCGATGCGTGGACTAGAATATTATAAAGTATAATAAATAGCCATATTACATTATTCGTATAAAGAAAAATTTGAACCAAGTGTGATTACATTTTAAAATATAATTCTTTACCAAAAATAGTTCTGAGTATTTATTTAGATATATTTAAAAAATGCATTCTTAATCCAATAATAGGTTTAGTTGACAATCATTGTAAATTTTGTACCTACTCACATCTAAATATGGTCAGAACATTTGTAAGCATATTCAGACATACCACTATTTATAGTTAAGACTTGAGATAAAGTTATGAGAAGCCACAAAGGTAGTAATTATGTATTATTACTTTGTCTAAATATGTGGTAAAATTTCCATTACTCAAAGATGGTGCTACAGGCTCGTGAAAATATTATGCACTGAACTTGTGTCGACTTAAGTAATACTTAAATCCTTTTGTTGTTCCATATTGGTTCCCATACTGAATATCAGGTGATTTCATAAATATTTTTTTACAAAACGTTATGTAATGGCATGATGTGCTCTGATGCTCAATTAAACGCAGAATAAGTAGCAAATCTTAGATCAGACTGACTGAATTTTTTGAATGGAAAGTATGAAACTATGCATGCAAGCAGATGTGAACTCTTGTTTTTTCTTAAACACGCATATACAAGTAGCTGGTTCAGTACATTTGAAATGTCTATACAAACTACATATTACAGTCTATAGAGATTATACTAAGTTTATACTTCGGTTCTATGTTAGAAAAATCATTTTGACAAGCTACTATATTAGGCACATTACAGTCTACTATTTTCCTAAAGATACGCCTCTAATCCTGAAAGGCTGATGATGCCAATGTTTCATGAAAATGCAAAATTCTTAATTTGAAGATGTTTGAAATATAATCTTGTGGATCTTGCTAACTGAAGATAGGTCTACTGAGCAGTCTACGTGGATTACTCTGTTGGTACGTCCTGAATATTTTTGATGGGTATGCTTATGGCATCTTGACTAATCCCCACGATGCTCCAGTCCAATAGGACAATCATGTCCTAGTGGAGCTCATCCTTTTTCTATAATAAAATATAAAGTGACCAAAGGAATGCATCAGCTAGCTTGAATATTCTTCTGAAAGAAGCTAGCTTGTACATGAAGCACTACTTTACTCATAAATTTAGAATGTTGACATACTGTTATTATTTCTAAGAAATTATACTACCATTGCAGTTAGTCCTGACTGTGGTATTCTACTTCCAAGCTTGAAATCCCAAATTACATATGGATAAATATTGTTATGAAAATCATATGGAATCTAGGAGTTAGAGATAAAGTTGCATCTCCAAGCGCTCCACTACAATTGTTACCTGTCTTCCAGGCCAAAATGTTCACATAAGCTATGATTGTAGAGACAATTGGGCTCATGCTTACCATGTGTAAAGGCATACATATATATTGTCTAGTTGCTAAAATTCATATTAATCTATGGTACCTTTGTGCTGCGCCCAACGTAGTTCCAGCCCTCGAGGTCACGCATGGAAATCAAAATCCATGTTAGGGATAGCTGGGGATCTGCCGCAGCCCCGTGTCGCCCCCCCGCGGGCGACCCGGGCGCCCAACCCTAGCCGCCGCCGACCCAACCCCACCTCCTTCCTCTCCTCCCGCCGCCGCCGGCGGGCGCCGCCGAGCAAAGCTCGCGCGGTGCCGGCGGCGGCGGGATCTCGCCTGCCTTCGCCTGGAGTAGGGGCCGCGGGGGGTTCCTCCCTCGGGCGCGGCGGCGGAACTCGGCGGCCGGCGCGTCGGGTGGCGCGCGCTGGTGGGATCTGAGGCGGCGGCCTCGCTGGTGCGGACGACACTACTCCGACGGCAGGGAGTGCTCGTCGGTGAGGTAGGCCGGATCCCCTCGGCTGCGCGGGCAGCGAGGTCCCGGTGGGCGCTGGTCGTGGCACGGGGAGGCCCCGGGCTCCCCTCGTCAGATCGGAGGCGATCTGATCCGCTCGTGATGCATGACCTCCGGCCGGCCTGGCTCATGTTGTGGCTGGTTCGGAGGTGGCGGCAAGGTGCTTGGCCGGGGGAAACCTTTGGCCGCCGGTGGCGGTCACGGCGTCGATGGCGTCCCGGACGCCATTCCCTCCTTGGTGGCGGCGCCGAGGCTATACCTCCCCTGCCTCCCCCCTTCCCCTACGCCCGGGTGAAAACCCTAGCCCCGGTGGCTAAGCGGCGGCGGCGCCACAGCGTCGTCACCTTCTTGAAGGCGCCGATTTGGGCCTGGGGATGCTGGGTGTGCATGGCGAGTTTGTCTGGTTCCTGGTGGCGGCCCGTCTGATCTACCGCGTTGCAGCTCCGTGGCTGCCGTGCTTATCTTCCGGCCGTGTCTCCGATGGCGACCTCGCCCTTCCTCACCTTGTACTTGCCGTGGTGGAGCGGTACTTCATCTCACTCATTGATGGCTGCGGAGATCGGCGGCATGGCGCCGTGGAGGCTCGGCGTCCGATGCGCCGAGATGGACTCGCGCAGGAGGAGGTAGCTGTCTGGCGTCATGGTGACGTCGATGGCTGATGTGGCCTTCACAAGGTAGAAGACTCAATATCATCTGAAGACGGACCTGTGGAAGATGGTGGCGACGACGCAAGAGTGTGTCTGACCGGATTGTGCCCCAGACCCAGTATGTGGCTCGGCTGGGGCTTCCGGCTTTTGATGTTAGGTTTAGGTGAGTAGTTTGGGTAGGGGCCCAGCTAGCATCCCTTCATCATATGGATAAGAGTAGTGGCATATGTTGCCAAGATGGTGGATTCAGGTATATTGTTTGTAATACTTTGTAAGGTCCTCGAGAATAATTAATAAAGTGGCCGTATGCATCTCCCAGATGCAGAGGCCGGGGGCCATCCTCCTTTTCTAAAAAAAAAATGTTAGGGATAGCTCTTTTTTGCTCTTTAAAAAGCAATATCTACAATTGACTATTTAATCAAGCAATGTAGAATAATATATTAAATACTCAGATAATTGACGAAATATGTAACTAAATGGAAAGTTAATTAATCCTAAAAAAATGGAAAGTTAATTATGTACTAATTAAGAGGAAAAAATGAAACAGATGCATCATACGTATGTATTTTTTTGTGATAATGCACGTCAAGACATAGTTAAGTAAGTTATTAAAATTTATAGGCTTGTCAAGACGCAGTCAAGCCATGACATATACACGGTTAGTTATTTCACAATGCTATTGTTGAGGTGTTGAAAAATTACATACACTTTGTTGTATTATGCAGAAATATGTGCGTTAAAAAAACATACACACATTACGTTTCAGTCCGTACTTCGATATTCGAAATAAAAGAAAAGTAGGTACCTAGCTAGCTGTGGCCGTGACCGATATTGTTTCTGCTGATTGCAAGGCAAGTCCTTTATCCATCTTATACGATCTCATAAAAAGTACGTACCTAGCTAGCTCTTGCTTTGATCGATCTTATTGCAGCTGATTGCAAGGCAAGTCTTTCATCCATCTTATACCAATCTCCTTGCTGATCAGGATGCATGCATGAGGCGAGTTTGAAACATGAAGCTGTTGACGCATACGCATGGTAGATGATTGGTTGACCCGTGGACGGCACTTAGGTGTACTTATCAACGTCGGTGTCATCGGCGGCGGCGGCCGCGTACATGAGGACGACCGCGGCGGCCGCATGGGATGTGCATGCGTACACTGAAGCAAACGTGGCTGTATCTATGGTGGCGCCCGAGGACATGCGAGGCTGTGTCGACGGCGGCCGGCGAGCATATGTGTTGGGACTACGTAACCCTATCTTTTTACCTTTCTTTTCATTATTTGTTTTGCTTGGACATGACCTTCTGTTAGATCGGAGATAAGAAAAACTAATCTATTTTAGAGATCCCTCGGTTGTGATCAGCTGCTTACTTTAATTAATGGATGGATATTTCTGATTTTTGTGAGAACTTTTATATGTATTTTTTCTTCATTAATGGCAATGGTGTGTAATTATTGGACTTAAACATATCTGATGGCTCTAAATTTTCGATCTATTAAATAAACAATCGGATCTCTACTCCTAATGTCTCAGTTGGCAGGTCGCGTTCCGGGTTTTATTTTCGTCCCACCATTTTCGTCCGGTTTTTTTTTGTCCTCAATCCCACCCCCCGCATCCCACCGATTCCCCACCTCCACCTTCGTCCGCTTTAATTTCATTGGCTATTTTTCATCGAGTTATTTTCCGTCTCGCCTCTCTGTCTCCCACCGATTTTTTTTATCGTTCAGCCCGCACCAACGAGACACTCCTCTCCTCCCTCTCCTATGCGCTCGATCCCCTCTCACGCCTAGGGTTCGTAGAGGTTGCGCCACCACCGCTCGGCTCAGCCTCCTCCTTCCCTTCCCTCCCCCCACCTCCAGCCACACCCGTCCGACCACCTGCCGGATCCCGCGCCGCCACGCCCTGCATCGCTCCGGTCTTTTCCCACAACTCACGCATCGCAACGGCGCTCGCGCCCGCGCGGTCTCCTCCATGACCTCTCTCCCTTGCGGCGGCGGCACACATGACGCATCCGATGGCGAGCTCCACAGGTCAACGCACCCTCTCTTCTCTCCCATGGAAGTCCCATCCCTCTCGCATCTCTCTCTGTCCGCGAGCGGTGGCGGCCGGCTGTGCGAGAGGTCGATCTGGTCACGCCTTCCCACCATCGACCGCGCTGCGTCGCTATCGGAGGGGCACCCTGCCGCTGTCGGGGACTCGCCGTCATTGAAGCACGCCACCACGCCGCCGCTCTTCTGTCTCTCCCTGCTCGCCTCCCGCGGCCAAGGAGCGCCCCAACCTCGCCATGTCGCTTGTGTGGCTCCCATGGTGCCGCCCCGCATAGCTCCTTGCTGAGCGCCGCAGGTCATGATGGCCGCCGATTTGATCCGCACAACCACTCAATCCTCGGAACTCCCGATCGACGGCAACTCGACCGGGGGCTGGGGGTGAGAAGACTTCAACAATCCAGATGAGGAAGATCACGTCGTGGACGATTGCCTCAGCCCTCAGTGTCCTTTGTTGTCATGGCACGGTTGACCCTGTGCTGTGGGCCGGATAGGTCGTTGAACTTGCCGAAGGCATCACCAAGCTTCTATCTCTAGGTTAGATTCGGGCACCTGTAATCTATGTGCATCATAATGCTCATCGTTAGTTCGGTTGTGCCATTCGTTTCGATTACTGTATGCCAGAATACCTAGCTTAATTAGAGCTCACAACCGCAGTAATCATCCATTTATGCTGCTCAAACAGTTTCTCATGTGCTCTCTAATTTAGTGCACACACATTTTGACTGAGTGGCGGAGATATAGAGAAATTGTTTGATTTTGGTGCAACATGACTCTGATGATTATTTTTTGTTACCTTTCCTATTTAGATCTGCACCAATCCTTGTCAGAAAATTGAGAAGTCATGGCATAGTCAAATCTGAACAAGCCGTGTGGAACTTCGCTATGAGTCTGCGCATAAATTTGGGAATGGACGGATGGCACTCCGAAGAAGTCAGAGAATATTTTCAACGCGCAACAGGACAAGAGAAAAGAAGAGAAGCAAAGAGAGGTGGGTTATCGCTCCTACATTGCTTACATGAACATCTTGATTTTTTTAGAAAGAAGGCATAGACCCGACATTAAATTAATGACACCCTGAAAAATAGAAAAGGCAAAAGAAACACGATACAAGGTGCATGGTGCTGTAGGATCAGCTTACAAGACATGAAACAAACCATGCAATATAAAAATATAACAGAGTGGATTTTCTACTCCCAGATGCACTTACACCATTCATGAACAGTAAATTCAAAAGAAAATAAAAACAAAATCGAAAAAATATGAAATTTTGAGACATGAAACTAGATCAAAAGTTTTAGCATCTAGGCCCACAAGGTCTGGAACCCCAACAAGTTTAGTACGTAGAAAATGTAACTTCTTCTCTAACAAAAATAATAATGAGAGGCATGTTACAGTTAGTTTTACCCTGACAATTGATCATCATAGAAATGCCGATGTGTTCTTTGCAAATCGACTGACCTTTTTTGTCTTCTGTGAATAGATGTTGAATGCTAATATAAATCTGCTATATGTCTCAGCAAAAATGTGGACTTCATAATTTGTCTTTCAATGGTGCATAGTTCAATTTTGTCTTCCTAATTTATACAGTATCATCTCATATGACGATTTATCTCATAAATAAGTATTCACTCTTACAGCACCACCATGCATGTTTTCTACACTTCTGCAGCAGTCCATCTTTCAATTTTGATTTGCATAACCATGCATATATAGTGTATTGAAGCAGCAAATGGCATTTACCATGCTGCTAAAATAAGCATCAAAATTGAAGAGTGTATTGTACCAGTGGGAGAAGTTAATGTTCCACGGAATTGCTAATCCCGTCTCGAAGGTTTAATGTTTGTTATTGACCTAAGAGAAAATGGGTTCTGCATCTCTGATGTGATGTATTTCTAACAAACAGTGGCAAAATGCACGGGTAATTACTCTTATATAGTTTGATGCTTGAAAAGTTGTAGAGTCGGCGCCTCTCTTTGAAGTGTACATGATGTAATAAGAACAAAAAATAAAGAAGCATCTTGAGTACCATGCCCAGATGCAGTGTTAATGCCCACAACCCTATTTTGTTCCATTAGAAAATACAATTATATTTTGTTACATTCAGGTAATGTTATATCATGCACGTGTGTTACATGTGTATCTCTCTACTTTGTGCTCCAGATTTGTTTCCCTACAATATGGCTGATTAATGTATATTCTTCTGAAGTCATAGTACATTCATGGTCTGTATATATGTTTGTATGCTGCCAACCTGAGTCCGGTAGGCAGCGGCTGATTTTTTCATTTGCTATCTTTATATTTTTCAAAGCAATTTAATCTCTTATCTTGCACCTGTGATGAACCTACAATCTAGAGCACAAGGAAACTATAGATAATTTGTTCTATTGCCTCTGTGAACTTGATATATATACATGTATTGTTCGTGGTAACGCACGGGCACTCTACTATAGATAAGAGAGACAGAGGAGGATCAGACTGATTGGTCACTGACTGCTATTTTTGATAATGTCTGCAGTGTAGGTTGATCAGACTGTACATACACACACATACCTTATAGTCGGAGGATCCACGGAGAACGATGGAGGGGAGGGCGAGGCGGCGCGCCAGCCCGTCCGGGATGCGCACCAAGGCAGTCAGGGTGGAGCCGGAGCTGCCACCGACGACCAAGAGGCATGGGCCAGGGATGAGGGCGGCGGTGGTGTACTATCTCTGCCGCAGCCACCACCTAGAGCACCCACACTTCATGGAGGTGACCCTGGCCTCCCCACAAGGCCTCTACCTGCGAGGTTAGTTAGTAAGCTGCAACTGTTGCCTGATCAGTAGTTTATTGTAGGATGATGACTTACCATGAATGATTGCAATTTTTTCAGATGTGATTGGCCGGCTGGACGCCCTGAGAGGGAAGGGCATGGTGGCCAAGTATTCCTGGTCCTGCAAGAGGTACGTACATACATATACCCATCAATCTCGAGACCTGTCTGTTATCCGACAAATATTGTGTTTATTCGTAAGGCATCGATGCAATGCAGGAGCTACAAGACTGGATTCATGTGGCACGATCTGTCTATGGATGATCTGCTGCTACTCACGCAAGGAACAGAGTACGTTCTCAAGGGCTCCGAGTTCCCATTCGACCAGTCAAAGTCTCTGCCAATGGCAGGTATGAATCATGAGCAACTGTAATTTGTTCCTATTTCGAACTGCTACTTAATCATATCCTACTGTTTCAGATCATCAGCAGAATAATGCAGTATGTGCAAAGGTTCAGCCCTGCAAGCCGGCTCGACAACAAGAGTCGCCTCGTTCTCCTGGATCATCAAACCAAGGGTGGACTTCCAAGTCTCCATCTCCTACTCCTACAACTTACCCTATAGTTCCAGTCATCAAAGAGGAAGTACCGCCGCCACCACCACCAACAACTCGTGCTACTGTTGTTCCAGCCATCAAAGAGCACGCGGTGCCACCGCGACTTCCCCAGCTGATCTCGCCGTCAACACCATCTGCCTCCACCATTGGAGAATGAAGGACACAAACTTTTGAATTAGACCAATTGTTTGATCGATCATTTTTGTTCTCTTGAAAACGATGTATGGTCAATTTTAGTATTCTGATGTGATTGAAGAATATAGGAGGGACAAAGAGATGTGCTATTGCCAGGACAGTTATGACTCTCCATTCAGGTATTCAGGTATGATTCTCCATGGTCATGCTTGTCCTGTTCACCTGGAAGTTTATTGATGGGAGGGAAGCCACTTCTACTTTGATGATTTCTTGGAAGTTCAGGTTAAAACACTTTTGCTCTTAAAGTCTGTTTATCAATTCTTTGGATAACCTATGTAACGATTGGTTTTGATTTTCATACAGCTAGGTGAATTTACAATCAGTATATACAAGTCAGGTTGTGTTGCGAGAGAATTTCATTCCCTAGAATCATTGTCATTGTTGTTGCCTACAAGGTACTTGAAGAAAATGCCCGAGACATATTTTAAGGAGTATAATTCAGCACTAAGGCTATTATTATAACGATGGAATCTTTGTTGTGGTAGTTATGTCTCCAAATGTGTCGATCCCTATCGGCTTACTGAAGTAAACTTATTTATTTTTTCTCTGTCGATTTTTATTGGCTTACTGACAGCTTATTTATTCTTTTCGAATTTTAATTCCTCGATCTTTGCCTCTGCCCATCTCCATATCACACAGAAGGTGCTCAGTGCAATGCATCATGCAGTGATTCCATGATAGCTAGGAATTAGGAAGTGCCCATCATCTGTATGTTTCTATAATTTTCCTGCTTGTTAGAACATGCTTGATGTACTTACACATTAACAAAAATGATCTATAACATTCATGAAAATATTTGGGTTTGGTCCTCTACTTTTTTACTGTTTATTTACTCATGAAGATAGCAAATGTCCCTGTTTTTAAATATAGTTATCCGTGCTTCTAGTTGGTAGAGATCAAAGTATTAACTCGCCGATGTAGGGAAAAAGAGCTCTTTTATACAGTGGATACATGGTGAGCCTTTTGAAATTGTTTTGTAGAATAATGCCCATATAAGGTCTGGTCTTTTTGGTATATAATCCTATCTTGAGATGAGCATTGGCAGCTCACATAAGTATACAGCAGTATACAGTAGTGATGATGATCATTGGCAGCTCACATAAGTATACAGTAGCGTATTTGACAGATGATGATGATCATTAGCAGCTCACATAAGTATACAGTAGCATATTTGACACATGGGCATTGGCAACTCTTCTAAATCTGTGTTTACCATTTAACAATAAACTATGTAATTTAATCAATAGACTCACTTCAGTTGCCATGCTAACTGAAAATCTATATGTCAAATGATGCGACTGTCAAGTGGAAGTTACTTATATTTTCTTCCGTCACCTGAGAAGTTTCTTTTTAGCAAGCTTGTTTAAGTGCAGCCGAAGTGTATTCTGTTTTTTAGACGATCTCCATGTTTTCATTGAGATCAGAGAGCAGCTGAAGTAGTGATGGGACTCTACCATTTTTAGGTTCTGAAGGCAGAGCTTCTTACAGAGTTAGTCACATTTGTTAGTTTTGTGAGTAGAAGAAATCTTGATAGCTTGTTGCTTCTGCTCAGTGTACTTGGTGCATAAATTGATTGCTTGTGGCAAATGTTGTTTGTTGTCCTATTTCATGGTACCTGCGGCTGCTATATATTTGGAGATTTTTTTGCCGGTATTTCGAGTGCTAGGAGAGTTTCTAAACTACTGTCACGACATCATAGATAGGATAGTGAACCAATGTGACATATGTATAACATTTCTTGTGAGATTCTTTGCAGCAAACTGCATGAGCGAGCGGTCCATTAGTATCGCGTGAAAGAGAGAGGGCGCCATGGCGAAGATGAGGTGAGCGTTATCCGGTTTTAAAGGAGAATTTAACCGCCGGATCCAGACTAGAGACTTCCTTCGTCCGGCGTGTTCTGTTTTCTTTTTTATTTTCTGGGCTTGTTGAGCTGTGCCCTCAGCAGAACCTTTGTACTTTGCCGTGAGACTTGGGTGGGTGTGTGTGGACTTGCTTCTGTTTGTATGCTTTGTGGTGGTTTGCTTTATATATAAAGCGGGGCGAAAGCCTTTTTCGGTAAGGAGAAGGCCCCGGCGAGAAATGTCCTGCTAAGACGGGAACTGAGCGGTAAGGCAGGAAAGGGAAGTGTGCGTCGTGGGGTGGGGTTTTCGTGTTGGGACCGCATGTTGGGATAACATATGGGTTGGATTTGGGGGCATCCGGAGTATTCAGACGGTTAAATTTTGGGGAGCTCACTTAATGTCCTAACATGTTGGAACGTATGAGAGAGAAATAAGATTTGACCTTGGATATGACCATTTGTGTGATTTATTTGTATGGATTGTAGCCCGTAGTAACGCACGGGCGTTCTACTACCGGGAGCGACAACAACCGCCGGTCTCTTCTTGGCCTTCTTAGCCGGCATCTCCTCCATCCGGATGCCCTGCGGCACGAGCCACTCCGCCACCGCCTGGGACTCGACCTCCGGGAAGTTTAGGTCCATCTTCGGCCGTCCGGCACGCCACACCGCCACGTCGTAGGCACGCGTGGCCTCATTGGCGGTGGGATACGTTCCGAGCCACCAACGCTGCCCGGCGTCGGAGAACTCCAGTCCGAAGTTCCCGGAGGGCTTTGCCCTCATGCCGAAGAAACCGGACTTGCCCTTCGGCATCTTCTTCGGCGCCATCGGGGAGCGAGCAACGGCCGAGTGGAGAGCGAGGCGGCGACATGCGACGTTGGGCAGAGGCGGTCGGAGCGGGGCGGCAGCACGTGGCGCGGGGCGGAGGCGGACGAAGCGGGGCGGCGGACGGACCAGAGAGGAGGCGGACGGAGCGGGCCCGGGCGGAGGATGAACCGGAGGCGGAGGCGGCCGGAGAGGAGGCGGGCAGGGTTGGAGCGGGGCGGAGGCGGCCGGAGCGGAGGCGAACGCGATGGGGCAGCGCGGCGGCAGGCGGCAGCCTAGGCGGGTTGGAATCAGTGGCGGGGGTCTGAATCTACGGCGGGGCAAGGCCTTAAAAAGTTAACATGTAACTCTTGCAAACTATTTCAAGAGCCCGTGCCAACGCACGGGCACTCTACTAGTGTTTCTAATTTTTGTGGGATTTTCTAGCCTAATTGTCTTCTTTGTGGTTAACCCATCATCTACTTTTTATGCATGGAAATCAAAATCCATGTTAGGGATAGCTCTTTTTTGCTCTTTAAAAAGCAATATCTACAATTGACTATTTAATCAAACAATGTAGAACAATATATTAAATACTCAGATAATTTACGAAATATGTAACTAAATGGAAAGTTAATTAATCCTTAAAAAATGGAAAGTTAATTATGTATTAATTAAGAGGAAAAAATGAAATAGATGCATCATACGTATGTATTTTTTTGTGATAATGCACGTCAAGACATAGTTAAGTAAGTTATTAAAATTTATAGGCTTGTCAAGACGCAGTCCAGCCATGATATATACACGGTTAGTTATTTCACAATGCTATTGTTGAGGTGTTGAAAAATTACATACACTTTGTTGTATTATGCAGAAATATGTGCGTTAAAAAAACATACACACATTACGTTTCAGTCCGTACTTCGATATTCGAAATAAAAGAAAAGTAAGTACCCAGCTAGCTGTGGCCGTGACCGATCTTGTTTCTGCTGATTGCAAGGCAAGTCCTTTATCCATCTTATACGATCTCATAAAAAGTACGTACCTAGCTAGCTCTTGCTTTGATTGATCTTATTGCAGCTGATTGCAAGGCAAGTCTTTTATCCATCTTATACCAATCTCCTTGCTGATCAGGATGCATGCATGAGGCGAGTTTGAAACATGAAACTGTTGACGCATACGCATGGTAGATGATTGGTTGACCCGTGGACGGCACTTAGGTGTACTTATCAACGTTGGTGTCATCGGCGGCGGCGGCCGCGTACACGAGGACGACCGCGGCGGCCGCATGGGATGTGCATGCGTACACTGAAGCAAACGTGGCTGTATCTACGGTGGCGCCCGAGGACATGATTTAGGACATGATTTTCTTCGTAGTGTACATGATTTTCTGCAGTTCATGGCCCTCAGGCAGACTTTTAACTCATATTACCAGAAATGCTTCGAGGCAACCTCAGCTACAGCCGTACTCAGCCTTGACTGCCATCAGTTGCGAGATGGCATCCAACACAGACAGCTTGGCACCCTCATAGAGAGATTTCTTTGATGAGGCCAAGATATCCAGGAAGGCCTTTGCGGTTTTCTCCGGCTCCTCTGGTTCATACGCTGAATTTGACGGAGGTGTCGGCTGTGCAACAAAGACATCATCTAGCATGTCTCTAACCCCATCGTCCTCACAACCAGCGACGCGTTGTCGTATCACCTCCTCTCTACCACGGTCCTGCTGGGCAAAGTTTATTGGCATATCAAAGTTGGGCATAAATCCATGCGTGCGAAGGTGCTTAGTCATCACACTCTTATCTCTGCGCATACGTCTCTTACATTTGGCACACGGGCATTCTGGCACCATCCTCATGGGACTACGAAATATCTCTTTTAAAAACACATCAGTTTTCTCGACCCACTCTGTTGTTACATGATTCCGATAGAAAAACCCACTATACATCCACTCATTATCTGCCATCTCTACTTTATTGGAAGCCACACAACAAAATTAAGGTTTCATTTAAATTACTCACATCAATATTTTATTTTTTAGAGTGTTGACGAGAAACGACATTTAATCCACCTACATCTCTAATAGGCAAAGATGGGTCCTAATCCCACCCAAGAATGTGTAGATTGAGTACGTTGTCCATGCTCTACCCCATTCCGAGACAAAATTTTGGCAGCACCTCCCCGATGTTCTCCAAATACACATCTCGGCAAAATGCCGAGAGAATGTGCATCCGGAGAACAACAGGGAGGCGCCGCCGAAATCCTGTCTCGGAACAGGGTAGAGCATGAACAAAATACCCAATCTACACATCCTCGGGCTGTCCGTGGAAAGCGTTGGACAATTCGAAAGAGCTGCAGTGATAAATATGCAATTGAATGCATATTTATCGATGCAACCCTTTCGGACGGGAGGCCTAGGTTACGCGATTTGATGTGAAAATTTAATCTAGTGACATGGAAAAACAACGGGTAGGAGGTGATGGTGGATTCGTAGCTCACCCTCTACTGTAGATGATGTAGTCGATCAAAGGAGGGACAATCATGGACCAACACCTCCAACGTCAACGATCACTCCACGAAGATGAAACACCACAAATCCTGTTATTTACACCGAGTGAAAAAAAATTAGGTCATCACCTCACATTAACCATTGATACTTTTAACTATGAAAAAAATCATGTTTCGTCAAGTGTCAAATTTCGTCCTTCAATTTTTTTAGCAAGATCATCATGATTAAATAATCACTCATCATATCCCAGTTTTGCAGCACATCTCACATAGCTACTTAACATTAAGCATTGACACTTAAAACTATGGGAAAAAAATCATATTTCGTCAAGTGTCAAATTTTGTCCGGTTCAATTTTTTTGACAAGATCATCATGATAAAAATACCCACTCATCTTATACCAATTTTGGAGCACATATCAAATGACAAGATCATCATGATAAAAATAATGCAACCTAACAACCTAACATCCTAACATCCAACATTCACCTATATATCAACCTAACAACCTAACATCCAACATCTAACCTAACAATCTGCCATCCAACATCCATCCATGCATTCATCCATCCATCCAACAGTAGCAAAAAAATGCAAAAAAATGATAAAAAAATGCGTAGCTCACCGAGAGGGGCGTGGCAGGGGCGCAGCGATGGAGGGGCTGGTGAGGCAGGGGGGTCGGGGACGGGAGGGACGGGGCCGGACGGAGAAGCAGGGGCGCCCAACGCAAGGGCCGGCAGGAGCCGCGGTCGGCACGCGGTTGGGGGAGGCCGGGGCGGCGCCGAGGTCGGGAGGAGGCCGGGACGACGGCGGGTGGAGATGGCGGCGACGGCGGG
>NC_041383.1:117513693-117514412 GCF_002162155.2 Triticum dicoccoides
GGAGGGCGGCGACAGGGGTGGGGTGAGCGGCGGCGGCGGCATGGGGCGTGGTGGAGTGGGAGGGCGGCGGCAGGGGGCGGGGCAGAGTGCGGCAGCGGCAAGGGGGCATGGTGGAGTGGACGGCGGCAGGGGGCGGGGCGAATGCGGCGGCGGCGGCGCAGGTCGGGGTGGGGGGTGCGGCGGCAGCGTAGGTCGGGGGAGAGAATGAGTGGAGGGGGGTCGCTCCCGCAGATGGATAAGGTGGACTATGCCGACGGCTAAGTCGTCAGCATAGGTGAGGACGCCATGTGGCACCTAGCCGTCGACATATTTTTTTTATCTTTTTCTTTATTTTTTTAGTTAGCCACGTCACCGATCTGCGTAGCACCTTCCGTATGGCCGCAGCTATGCCGACGGCTTTGCCGTCGGCATAGTTTTCTTTTTTCTTTTTTCCTTTTATATAATTTTCTTAATGTTTTCTTATAGTTATATTTATCCTTTTTTATTTCATATATATTTTTAAATTTTTTTAAAGTTATATTTTTCCTTTTTTATGTATTATTATTTCATATAGATTTCTTTTATTTTTTTAAACCACTCGGCCCTCTCCTCTCCCGGAACCACACAGATGGGAGGGGAGGGGAGGCGCCGAACTCGAGCAGCTTCGTCACCAAGGCCGTGGCCTGTTCGCGGGTATGAGAGCGCCATGGCCGCCGCCTCGCGTGCTCAATCTGGAGCTT
>NC_041383.1:117514956-117516909 GCF_002162155.2 Triticum dicoccoides
CCTCTTAGGACATGCCACAACACCACCCCGCATGTATGAGGGGCCGGTGCGATGCTCCGGTGGCATTGCTACCCCCAGGGCCCCCGTCCCGCCTAACTCTGGAGCGGTTGACCACGAGATCTAGCCCTTTGACTTTTCACGGCCGGGCTTCGAACAGTGGACCTCTCCACCCGGTTGTATCAGGTCAGCATACAGGGACACCTGGGAGCAACATCCGGGCCAAACCCACAGCTACATCCCCTCCGTGTAGACCCGACGCGTCCGTTTCCCCCCTCCAGGTGCAGGCGGCGGCGCTGTCCGTGAGGGGGGCCACGCCCTGAAGACGCGTGCCGGGCGTTTGCAACCGCCACAACACTCTCAGACTTGTGAGAAGCCATGTACGCAAGATTGGCGGCATGCTAGCCCACGGAGGCCGCTGACCACAGTCGTAGACATGCGAATGGCAATCCGCGTAGAGGGAAGTGTTCAGATACTTCTCCATCACCAAAAGTTATGTAAAATTACCATCGCTCCTATAGCACATGTGCCCACGTTGTGTAAAAAACTCATGATTGTATCGCGATCCGAGTATTTAATAATATTCACGCCGCACCATTACCGTAGAACGTCTACTACTGTGTCATCACCGTCCGTGAGGGGGGCCACATCCCGGAGACGCGTGCCGCCTCTTCCGACATGCCAAAACACCACCCCGCATGTATGAGGGGCCGGTGCGAAGCTCCGGTGGCATTGCTACCCCCCTAGGGCCCTCGTCCCACCTAACCCTGGAGCGGTTGACCACGAGATCTAGCCCTTTGACTTTCCACGGAAGGGCTTTGACCAGTGGACCTCTCCACCCGATTGTGTCAGGTCAGCACAGTGGGACACCTGGGAGCAACATCCGGGTCAAACCCACAGCTACATTCCCTCCGTGTAGACCCGATGCGTCCGTTTCCCCCCTCCAGGTGACGGCGGCGGCGCCGTCCGTGAGGGGAGCCACACCCTAGAGACGCGTGCTGCCTCTTTGGACATGCCACAACACCACCCCTCATGTTGAGGGGCCGGTGCGACGCTCCGGTGGCATTTCTACCCCCCTGAGCCCCCGTCCCGCCTAACCCTGGAGCGTTTGACCACGAGATCTAGCCCTTTGACTTTCCACGGATGGGCTTTGAACAGTGGACCTCTCCACCCGGTTGTGTCAGGTTAGCACACCGGGACACCTGGGAGCAACATACGGGCCAAACCGACAGCTACATCCCCTCCGTGTAGACCCGACGCGTCCATTTCCCCCCTCCAGGTGCCGGCGGCGGCGCCGTCCGTGAGGGGGGCCACGCCCCGGAGACGCGTGCCGGGCGTTTGCAACCGCCACAACACTCTCAGACTTGTGAGAAGCCGCGTACGCAAGATTGGCAGCATGCTAGCCCATGGTGGCCGCCGGCCACAGTCGTAGACATGCGAAGGGCAATCCGCGTAGAGGGAAGTGTTCGGATACTTCTCCATCACAAAAAGTTATGAAAATTTACCATCGCTCATATAGCACACGTGCCCACGTCGTGTAAAAAACTCATGATTTTATCGTGATCCGAGTATTTAATAATATTCACGCCGCACCGTTACCGCAAAACGTCTACTACTGTGTCATCGCCGCCCGTGAGGGGGGCCACACCCCGGAGACGCGTGCCGCCTCTTCGGACATGCCACAACACCACCCCGCATGTATGAGGGGCCGGTGTGAAGCTCCAATGGCATTGCTACCCCCCTAGGGCCCCTGTCCCGCCTAACCCTGGAGCGGTTGACCGCGAGATCTAGCCCTTTGACTTTCCACGGAAGGGCTTTGACCAGTGGACCTCTCCACCCGGTTGTGCCAGGTCAGCACAAAGGGACACCTGGGAGCAACATCCGGGTCAAACCCACAGCTACATCCCCTCCGTGTAGACCCGATGCGTCCGTTTCCCTCCTCCAGGTGATGACGGC
>NC_041383.1:117517276-117557876 GCF_002162155.2 Triticum dicoccoides
GTGCCGCCTCTTTGGACATGCCACAACACCACCCCGCATGTATGAGGGGACGGTGCGATGCTTCGGTGGCATTGCTACCCCCAGGGCCCCCGTCCCGCCTAACCCTGGAGCGGTTGACCACGAGATCCAGCCCTTTGACTTTCCACGGACGGGCTTCGAACAGTGGACCTCTCCACCTGGTTGTGTCAGGTCAGCTCAGAGGGACACCTGGGAGCAACATCCGGGCCAAACCGACAGCTACATCCCCTCCGTGTAGACCCGATGCGTCTGTTTCCCCCATCCAGGTGCCGGCGACGGCGCCGCCCGTGAGGGGGGCCATGCCCCGGAGATGTGTGCCGCCTCTTCGGACATACGCTACACCACCCGGTTGTGGTAGGTCATCCCATAGAAAAACTTGGGAGCAACGTCCCCTCCGTATAGACCCGATGCGACTGTTTCCGCCCTCTAGATGCCGCCGCCGGCGCCGTCCGTGAGGGGGCACTCCGCAGACTTGAGGGGGTCACACTCTGGAGACGGGTGCCGGGCGTTTGCAACCGCCAGTAAACTTCTGTCGGCATAGCTGTTTTTGATTTTAATAAAATATAGGACCTATATTCAAAAGAACATGACGGCACATTATTAATGTGCTTGAAAAAAATACAAACTATATATATATATATATTCATAATATATGGAAAAAATTATAAACTACATATATATATTCATATAATACATTAAAAAGCATAAAAATATGTGTGAAAAAAGCATAATAACATATGTAAAAAAATATGCCGAGGGCATTGCCGTCGGCATAGAGACGACATGGTTTTGGTGGGCGCAGTGCCGCGGATCGGTGACGTGGCACCTATGCCGACGGCTGCCATCGGCATATCTACGCCGCGGATCGATGACATGGCATGCGGAGATATGCCGACGGCGCCCGTCCCGACCATCGGCATAGGTTTGACGGCGTTAGCCGCTGGTCATGGGCGGGGTCGCCGGGCCCACAGGTATGCCGACGACTGGTTTATGCCGACGGCTGCTGTCGGCGTGTCTGCATCTAGGTCAATGGCTGTTCTGTGCCGACGGCTGTCGTCGGCGTAGATCGGTGTAGCCCAACGGCCAGGACTAGGCTGTCGGCATAGCTCGAGGTAGGCCGACGGCAGCCGTAGGCATAGTTCTGGCCGTCGGGGTAGGACCGTTTTCCGGTAGTGCTAGGGCCTTTCATAAGCTAGTTGAGCAACATAAATGTACACTCATTACAGCACAATGTCATGACTACATGCACCAAGAAGAGGTCTCAGGGATTTACAAGCACCATTTGAGGGAACTAGTGAGAGCACCTGGACTAGTGAACTCTTCTCCTTGCTGTCCTGAGGAGCATCAGGACTGCTCTCCTTTGCTTTGTCCAAGTTCCTCAAGGCTCCCCTCAGACCCAGTACAATGAACAGATTGGTAAGGGTGAGGAGCGATTCCGCCATCCCGTAGGTGCAGCAAGTCCACAGTAGACAGCGATGTCCCGTACTGAACTTGGGCTGAAAAGGGATATCAGCGTACTCGTAAATACTTACTGCCTGGATCAATGTGTGTAAGATTCACTGAAAACTTATGATATGATGCAACCTAAAGTCTAAAAAGTGGCCGGCCACTAACTGACCGAAACGGGCGGCCGGCCCGTGGCCGTTCGATCGCGCGAGCGATCGCTCCTAGATCCGCCAGGTGCCACCTGGTCTGGATTGGTCGCGCACCGCGGTCGTTGGCGGTTTTGTCCGCATCCGGACGTGGGAGGCCCACCTGTAAGTGGTAGAGGAGAGAGTAGTGGGGGTCGTGGGCGGCGGTTTTCGAAATCTGCGCCTGAAATCCCTCGCCGCAGCGTGCTCTCTCTCCCGTCCTTCCTTCATCGTCTTCCTCCTCGCCATCCTCTCCACCGAACGGGGCGTGGCGGGCGGAGTGCTCAGATTTGACGGTGGCTTGCGGGTGGTTCTCCTCGCCGGGGAATCGCTGGTGCTCCTCGCCGCCGGAGGTATGCTCTCCCTCCACTTCTACGCGCTTCTCCTCCCTTTCTCTATCTCGCGGGGCGCGGATGGTGCCGAAATGCGAGGGGAATGCTCTCTAGGGTTCGGGAACGGCGCGAACTACCCCCGCTTATCTTCGATTTTGGTCACGTTGAGTTCCATTCTCCCATCTCGCAGCACGCGCCCAACGGTGGTCGGGATCTACAAGGTGGCCTGAAATCCCTCGCCACAGCGAGTTCTCTTCCCATTCCTTCTTCGTCTTCCTCCTCGCCATCCTCTCCACCGAACGGGGCGTCGCGGCAGAGTGCTCAGGTTGGCGACGGCTTGCGGGTGGTTCTCCTCGCGGGGGAATCGTTGGAGGCGTAGTCCACGGCACGGGGGTGGCTGGACAGGGTCAACGTGTAGTCCCCGTTTACGCGATTTTAGGGGCGATTTGGCTGTTTACTTCATGTTCCGTTCAATTTTTGCAGAGATTTGAGATCTGTTCATGATTCTTAGTTATTCTGTAAGTTGTATTAGATGTGCGCAATGTTGTGTGCAATGCATTGGCTGATTTCGTAGTTGGTGTTCAGAGATTTAAGTGGTTAGTTGCACAAAATTCTCCTCAGTTGGCTACGTCCATATAGTACTTGGCTATCCATATGCTCTGTAGTTGCAGCAGTTGTTTTGGTCAGTTGGCTCACTGTTTTTGTGTGCAATGCATTGGCTGATTTCATAGTTGGTGTTCAGAGATTTAAGTGGTTAGTTGCAAAAAATTCTCCTCAGTTGGCTGCGTCCATATAGTACTTGGCTGTCCATATGCTCTGCAGTTGCAGCAGTTGTTTTGGTCAGTTGGCTCACTGTTTTTGTACTAGGTGGTTGTCTATACTGTGTTCAGTTGCACAAGTTGCCTGCTCGGTTGGCTGCATCACTTTTACTAAGTTGGCTATTCATATGTTATACACTTGTGCCAGTTGCTCTACTTAGTTGGTTTTACTTAGTTGCATATGTTATACACTTTTACTAGTTGGCTGTTCCCCCCTCTGCTGTGTGCAACTAGGGACTCTTGTTTGTACAATTTTAGCACCAATGCTTGCCAATTTTCCAATATAATCTACCCAATCCACCAGCGTTGTGGTGGCGGTGGTGGTTTATGTGTTATTCTCCTGCTTTGTGCAACTAGGACCCCTTGATTTGTGCAAATTAGTACCAATGCTTGCCAATTTTCCATTTTAATTTTTCTCAACGTGCAAGTCTTTTGTTGTGGATGTGGTTGTTTTCATGTGTCTCCCTTCATGTTCAACTAGGGACGCTTTTTCAGAATAAGTTATCTCACTGAGCTTGTTGCCTTTACTTAACTTTTTTCTGTCTAGGTATTACTTGTCACAGTTGGCAAGTAATAATTAGGCAGAAAAAAGTTAGTTGGCTTATTTGATGTCCAGTTTGCACAAGGTTTACTGCCCAGTTGGCTGCATGATTGTAGTAGTTGGTTGTCCACATCTTCTAACTATGTTTTTTTGTTGTATTTCCTGCCGCAGGGCAAAAATGGTTATAATAGGAGGAGATGCGGGTGGCAATGAAGGAGATGTATTTTTATTCACTTTTTTTCTTTTGTTTTCGAGTTGTTTTTCAACTTATGCATGTATGCTAATGTCTTTTTTTCATGTTTTCTTTTGGTTGCTTAATCAGCGTTCTAGAAGTCAGCCTCTTTGCCGGAACTCGAAGCGTCCTACTAATCGCCAGCCACGACCTGCGCAGAGTGTTGAGCAGGGAGAGGATGTTGAGGTAAGTGGCATGTTGATGACACAAGTCCATTTTTTTGGTTTTGTTTGGGTCATATAACATTTTTTTATTTTTTCCCATGCTCATGTTTTTTTCTTACGATGCTGATCAGTTCCGTGTTGTAAAGCAGACTAGACGTGCAGCACTTGGCAAGGGAGCTGAGTCATCTTCTAGGGTAAGTAAAATCTCAAATATAAGTGTTTTTTCTCGCCTTTTTTAGATAGTGATGAAATTATGCAGCAGTTCGGAACACTAGTTTTTGTTTTTAGTCTGTCAATAACAACCTTTTGTAGTTGACATCTCTAGTCATTTTGATTTAAATACAGTTGACATTAGTTGGCATTAGTTGGCATCTTGTAGTTCACTAGTTGGCATCTTTTCATAGTTGACATCAGTGGTCATTTTTTTGTGCAGGCAGCAGTTGCTGGAGAAGCTGTCGCATCTTCCACAGCAGATGCTGAGGTATGTGGGTTTTTTGTGTGTTTTTATGAGCTATTTGAATAGTTCTTTGCAAACCTTTTTTTAGTTACTGTTTTTCTTGTGTTGCAATATCATTTCTTATTATTGCACATATACTAGAACTTTTTGTAGCTGCCAGGTCTCGTTCTTTTTTTATTTACTGTTTTATTGTTGCACATTCAGTTGCACAATGGCAGTCTTTGCAGTTGTCCTCATGAGCTTTATTAGTTGCACAAATACATCATATTAGTTGGCATGATCCATTTTATGAATATATAGCTCATTCTAATACTGATCCAAATGATGATTGCTAGTTTTTTTTTCATTCTTGTTTTTTCTCTTGTGTTTAATGTTTGTGTAATGCTTTCATTTTCTAATCAACAGGGCAGCGGTGAAGGAGTTGAGGTGTCTCCAGGGGAAGATGTGGAGCGACCATCACAAGCAGGCAGGATAAGGGCATCACCAGCGCGCTTTGCAAATTTCAACGCCTCTCTAACTCCACTACAGAAATCAGAGCTAGTTTCGAGGTCGGTCGGGGGGCTATTGAACTTATCAGACACACTTCTAGCGGACCTCACTAAGTTCCTGGTGCAGTCCTACCAGCCACAGACCTCTGAAATGGTTTTCCCAGGAAGGGGAAGGATCCGTGTCGATGCTGACAGTGTTCAGAGGGTATTTGATCTCCCAAACAAGGGTCCAAAAGTCAGATATTTAGTTGACAAGGATGCCACTAGGAGATTCAGACAGGCTTTCAACATAACTGGAAATTCTCATCCCCAGATCACTACATGGCTCAAGATGATTGAGCATATGGCTGGAAGAACGGATGACACATTTTTTATGGCCTGGCTTGCAGTTGCCTTCAGTACTTTTCTAGCACCAACCACGACCTTGAAGCTCAGCCCAAAGTGTTATGGACTTGTGCTAGATCATCAAATGCTAAAGAATACAAACATCTGCTTCTTTGTAGCAGAACACATTAACGAAGCTTTCCGGAACATGGACCAGGAGAAGCAAATTGTTTGCTGCTGCTTGTATCACTTGATGGTTAGTGAAAACGATCACTTTTTTCCATCTGTTCCTGTTCTTTCTGTGCAGTTATAGTTTGCTGAAATTCTCATAACAATAACTGAACTTGGCTTTTTCTTTTGTTTGGGTCTGGTGCAGATACTATACATTAATGCGCTCGTACATGACATCCCAGTAAGCAACTGCGCGATACGATCGAATGCATGGGATAGTACTCTAATTGCCAAGGTGATCAAGAAGGATACTATCTCTCCTGGTGTGTTCGGCAAATTACAAGTGAGTTCTTTTTTGTTTTTCTCCAACAGTGTCTTCCTTCTATGTTCTTTTGATGTCTGGTCACTCTTTTCGGAAATTGCACAGAAAACTGTCATCAGTTGGCACAACAATGCATGTAGTTGCACAGATTATAGCTTTAAGTTTGGCAATCTGCACACATGTTCATTTTAAATTGGCACACCATCTTTTTTAAGTTGCACAGTTTTACTAATCTTGTTGCACAGATGTGTTGCATCAGTTGGTAGGAACTTTTTTTTAGGTGCCATGTGTGTTGCACAGTTTTTGTGTCTTTGTTCAGTTGCATATATGTATAGTTGAATTTGTCTACCCCAGTATCTTGTTTGTAGTTGCACAGGTTGTAATGTGTGGTTTCATTCAACACACAAATCTATTTTGATAACCTTGTTATTTTCTATTTCTCTTTTTTTACATCAGCTTAAAGAGGAGTATAGAGGCACAGAGCAGACACCACTATTTGGTGGAATTTTGCAAGCTGAAGCATTTGTGGCATCCAAGTTACCAATAACATACAATCCGCAGGTTAGTGTTTTGCATACATAAACTTGTATCACTTACCAATATTTTTTCTATTGGCTGGGATGTACGTTCTGTTGGACATGTATAACTTTTGTAGTTGCGAAAATTCAGAATTTAGTTGGCTGTGATGTATGTTCAGTTGCACATATAAGCTTTTGTAGTTGCACATGTTCTTTTGGATAGTCAAAGTGTTCATTTACAACCATTGTCATCAACTTTTGGCAGAAATTCATGGTTTTTACTTTGTGCCACAGTGCATGTGTAGTTGGCTAGAATGATGTTTTTAGTTGGCCAGAAAGTGTGTATTAGTCGTTTTTGCTTATCACATCATGGTCAGTTACAGACATTTTTACTTTTTATTATTTTTTCTAACTGAATCAGTACTGAATCTTTTTTGTGTTGATGCAGAAAAAGGCAAAAATTGCGAAAGTGGTCAATGAGCTATGCAAGGCTGTAACTGAACAGGTTGGCACCTTCATTGAAGAAGTTGCCAAGATTGATGACGAGGAACCAGATATTGATCCTTACGTACAGCAGCCATCAATGCAAACTGGGGCATCACGCCGTGCTCCAAAAAGAAAGAGACGGCGGTCAACTATACAAGAAGAAGAAGAATTTGTTGAGGATGATTCAGAAGAAGATGAGGAAATGGGAGCAGCGATAGATGCTGACGACGATGAGGAGACAGATGTAGATGAATCAGAGGAGGAGGACAAGGATGAGGATGACAATGAAGAAGATGCAGAGGAGGAGGAGGATGAGGAGGAAGAGGAGGAGGAGGAGGAGGAGGAGGAGGACAAACAAGAAGAGGACAAAGGAGAGGAGGAGAACAAGGAAGAATATAGTGATGCAGAGGAGGAGGAAGAAGAAGGTGAGGCCAGAGAGGGGGACGGGGACAAAGGGGCAGCAGTTGATGGCAGTGAGAGGGGAGAAGACAAAGGTGCAGCAGCTGATGGCAGTGAGAGGGAAGAAGATGAGGATGAAGAAGACGAGGATGATTATGGTGATGATAAAGGGGGATCCAATGGAGGCAGTGACAGCAACGATGACGATGATGATGACAACGCTCCTGGTTCTGGTGGTACAGGTGGCAACACATCCAGGAGGACTAGCACTCACGCCACCCCTGCGAGCAGCAGCAATTCATTGAGTAGCAGGAGCACACTACAGTTGTTGATTGACAAGACTTGCTGGAAAGACAAGGATTTGCCAAAGTCAAAGAAAAATGACGAAGCAGAGTCTCAGGGAAGCATTGATATGTTCAAGCTCTGCAACTTGAAGCCAGCTTTGCCAACCACCTTTCCCGTGCCAGATTTCAGCGACAAAGATATGTGTGAGAAGATCAACTTTGCCATTGACAAGAGCCTGTTCTTATCAACTGATGCTGAAAAGAATCAAATTGACATGGAGGAAGCAGGAAAGGGTCTTGACTGGGTTCATTCAAAGGAAAAATACAAGGAATATTTAAAGCAGCTCCCAGACCGAAGCTCCAGCAAGAGCAAGGCAGCATCCACGGCAAACCCTCATGTGGTCCAGAAGTGTAAAGCAGTTTCAATGAAGAAGAATCTGCAGTTGCCTCAAACCAAGGAGAAGATGGCGAGTGAGGATGCTGAAGTAAATATGGTCAAGGAAGATGTGCTTCAAACTGATATGCCAACAGTAGTGAGCAGAGAGCCAACCAATGTCAGAGAAGTTCAACAGATCAAGGGGAAGACTCCCCTTTCAACAGTCCCACCAAAACCACCTAAGCAGAAGATTGTCAAGTTTGCCAGGGGCGCAAAGGGGGAACAGGCCACAAAAGATTTGGGGTTCAGAGACGAGAGAGAGCTGCGAGCCGCAGCCATTGATGCAGGGGTGCCAAGTTCTGCCAGGTTGCTGCCAACTCAGACTGGGAAGATGCCAACTACAGATACCAGTGTGCCAGCTGATGTGTCAGTTAGCAGTATGGTCACAGTCAAAACCACCACAGCTGGTCAGGAAGGCACCACTGCAACTGCAAGTCCCAAGGTGCCTACTGATAGAGATGCTTCAATGCCAAACACAAAAGGAGGTGATCCAACTATCAAAGTGCCATCCCCAAGAGTTGTCTTTCAGCAACCATTAACACAAGAGGAGGTGTTCGACATTATAAGTAGGTGCAAGCCTCCAAGGCCGCCAACTACAACACTATTGCGAACCAAGTCAGTGAATGATGCACCCATGTTTGTGCCGCAAGGAGATGCCCTGGTCCTTGAACCCTTACGAAGATCAAACTCTTATCATGGTGACGGGTTCTACGATGCACCATCTTTTGACCTCGGCATAGATGGTGATGCTCCAGCACCTGCTCCAGTAGTAGATACAGCGGAAGCCGGTGTGATTAGCATCGATGAGTGTGAGTTAGACCCAGCAGCTGTGAATGAAGGATGTGATGCTGCTGATGTTGGCAAGGCAATAGCTCAAGAACTAGATGTTGGTTCACCAGAGAATTGCCACACCCCGATATGCGCAGAACCAGAACTTGGCACGAGCAGTTCTTCGGGGCCACCTCTTGCACGAAGACAGAGGAGGGTAAGAAGGCCCGCAGCATCTCAAAGGTCTCCATTCATCGACTACAACAAGAACAAGACTTTCAGCACCAATGAGGTAGTGAACAAGCTTTACGCTGCCCTCTTGTATTGGGTCAGGCATCACAAAGGAGCAAATGATGGAGCTACCAGGTAAACTAACTCCCCAAGCCTACATACATATCTTTTTCAGTTGCATAGCACCAGCCACTTAGTTGCACAGAAAGCATAGAATGTTGCACAGAACAGGGCTTTTAGTTGCACACTGTTCTTTTTTCATTTTCATGCACATTTTTTTTGCTGCTGTGACCCTTCGAGCTAACTTGTCTTTTTATTGATTTCAAAAAAAAATCAGCCCTGAGATAATTAGGTATGGTGCTTTCTACATTTCTTTAAAGGAGTTAGTTGATTCGATGAAGCCGGTTCAATGGTTGTCAAAAATTGTTATTGAGACTGGAATCTTACACATCATGGATAACTTACCAGAAGGGTCAAAGAAGGTTGTTATGCCACTGAGGTTTTCTGTAAGTTTTTCCAAAACCTTCTTTTTACCCTCATCTTTGTTCTGTAGCACTTTTCGTTGACCATTTGAGGGAGGCCTTTCACCTACTAAGGAGTTTTGAGCCATGTTTTATAATCTCTGCAGATAAAATTACAGCAAGGGATCCACAATGTGGATGAGATGAACAAGAAGTTTGATTACAAGAACCGTCTCGACAAGAAAGACTTGGTGAGTGTTGTGCCCACATCATCAATCTTTTTTTAGTTGGCACCCACAGCATGTCCAGTTGCACATGACACATCTGTTAGTTGGCAGATACTTGTTGCAATCCGTTTTTAACTTGACAAAGTCTTTTTACTGTTTTTCTTAGCTACATCTTGTATTTGTGTCTGAAATCGTTCACGCTTGCAGGTCATGCTGCCAGTGCTCGAGTGCGCAGATGTAACCGATAAGGACGGAGGGAGGCATTATTGGGTCTTCAGTGTCAACTTGAGGGACGGACGCTTCAAAGTTCTTGATTCAAGCAGGACGCTGGACAATATTGAGCTGATGAACAACGCCTCTACCATTGCGGGGGCAGTACGCCAGCTATGGAGGAAGCATTACCCAAAGTTCAGCATCGAGCACTTCCAGATTATTGACATTGATGTACCAAAGCAGCTTGGCAAGTAAGACAATAAGCATTTCATTCCTTCTCAATCAAATACAATCATTTTGTAGTTTTTAAATTTTTCTACATGTGCAATCTTTAGTATTTTTAAGACACAGTACTAGTCTTCAATCTGTTTTATCATTTTTATGAGTTTCTAATGGATTATCTAGCTAGTTGCAGAGTGGCGCGTAAGTAGTTGCAAAGTGGCACATAATGAGTTGCAGTAGAACACAAGCAGTTGCACAGTAGGACATAAGTAGTTGCACAGAGTGCATTACCTTTATTTGGTTTTAATTTTATGTGACAATTTTTTTTGCCCATTTTTTGCAGTAATGAGTGTGGGTTGTTCGCACTGCTTAACGCCACCGAGTGGAATGGTAGCCAACTGCCCAACTACGACCCCAAGGAAGTACTCAACATCAGGAAGAAGCTGACGTATGATTGGGTCACCAGCGTGCACAACACCGCCCCATGGAGGAAGTTGCTGAGATACGACAAGGAGTAGGTCAGTACTATTTTTTTTCTGCTCCATGGAGGAAGTTTCTGGTTTGTACAATTTTAT
The DNA here is from genome assembly GCF_002162155.2 of Triticum dicoccoides. Lineage (NCBI taxonomy): Eukaryota > Viridiplantae > Streptophyta > Magnoliopsida > Poales > Poaceae > Triticum > Triticum dicoccoides. Next base: position 117,527,595 of record NC_041383.1, read on the forward strand.
TAAGTAGATTTTGTAGTTGCACACTGCTAGTAATTGCGTTTGCAACTCAATATCATCACTTTTGTTGATACATTAGGAGCACTGGATATACAATTGTTCAACAACTAAATATTTAACCAGTTGCCAACAAAGGCACAAATAGCAACTTTTTTTTACACAGTGCATGAACTAATTCAAGCAGCATAAATTAGATAAAGAGGAATCATATATGCTGAATGTGTCCACTTGGTCCCAACATTGCTAAAAAAGACATCATTATTTTTCCTTTTTTGTTCCAAAGTTACAAATGAGGAAACAGAATCATAGGAGCCTCTGTGGACACACACCAGCAGTGTGCTCTGTAGATTGGCACTAGCTGCATTTATTTTTCTTCTTTGGGTGTAGCTCCAGCGCCGATTTGTACCGTCGACTCTTTGCCCTACCCTTTGTAGTAGACCTTGGAGGATCCCTGGGCACAAAATCATCAGAAGCTTGTGCAAGGGATGCAGCCTCCAACGGGGCAGTAGGACCGTCACGATCACCTGTGTAATAATCATATAAAAAGTTTAGTATTTTTGTTTATTGTGCAACCAACACTGATGTTCTGTGCAACCACACAGTACATTTTTGTGCAACTAACTGGTTGCTGTGTGCAAGTTAAGTTGAAAAAAACACCTGCAGTAGCACGGCCTGTCATGGTACTTGGATTGTAGTCGCCTATGGGCAGAACATGAAAAACAAGTTAGATTTTTAGCTTGATCCTCAAACTAACACAGCGCACGCAACTAGGCAGCATGTTTCTGTTCAACTGGGCACTATGATATGTGCAACTAAAGTCACTCACCCTAGTTTTTGTTTTGGAGTCGGTGAAGGTACTAACCTGGGTTATGAGCCCCCTGAGTCCTGCCTGTAGGTCCATTGGGAGTAGCACAAAGGGCACTGCTAGTTGGGCCTGGCGGGGGAGGAGGTCTTTGAGGGTTGGCATCACCTATAGGCAGAACAGGACAAACCAGTCAGTTGTGTTTATCTTTTTTATGCTCGAACTAACACAGCATGCGCAACTAGGTAGCCTGTTCGGTGCAACTGAGCACCATGATGTGTGCAATTGGAGTTACAGACCTAGTTTGATGGGGAGTTGGGGGAAGGTAATTACCTAGACGATGAGCCCCCTGAGTGCTGCCTGTAGGGCCATTGGGAGGAGCATGCGGGGGAGGAGGTGGCGGAGGATGCCGTGTACAGCCAGGAGGGGGAGGAGGTCCTTGAGGGTTGACATCACATATATGCATAACTGGAAAAAATAAGTGAGCTGTGTTATCTTTGATGCATGAACTAACACAGCGTGCGCAACTAGGCAGTATGTTCTTGTCCAAGTGGCTACCATGGTGTGTGCAACTGGGCACAATGATGTGTGCAACTGAAGTTACACACCTAGTTAGATCAGGAGTTGGGGCAGGTAATTACCTGGATGATGAGCCCCCTGATTGCTGCCTGGAGGTGGAGGAGGTCCTCGAGGGTTGCCATCATCTGATGGCCCCGTTGCAGTAGTCGGTTTTTTCCTTTTCTTGGACTTGTTCAGGTGGCCGATCTCGGTACGTGCTGCACGCATATGCTTGTATACAATAGCTTGTGCTGGATTAGAACCACTCACAAACTTTGCTAGTTTCCAAAAATAGTATATCGTGTTCCTCTCCCTTATCTGCTTCTTTGTTTGAGGAGGCATTTCATCCGGTTTCTCATAACCAGTCCCTGGCGCACTAGGTACAGCAGTAGGTGTCCACCGTCTTAGCAGGTACCTTTCCGGTATGACATCAACGCCAACATGGGTGAACACCTTGAGGATGTGGCAACAGAGGATGCCGTCCTTGTCCATTTTACAACACTCACACAAATAGGAACGCTCCTCCACCCTTGCCTGCACCAAGTAGTTTCGAGAACCATATTTTGCAACAAATTCCTGGTTCGGTCTGAGCTCAAACACATCAACACCAACTTGGAATGCATTATAACGTCCAATCAGCTCAAACTCTTCTCTAAACTTGCGGTAAAGGTCTCTAGTATAGGTTTTGTAAGCTTGCTTCTCTATTGGGAAGTTGGACCACAACTCAATCTCAAGGTGTTGTGTCCTGTATCATTGCAGCCTTCCTTGGCAAGGATGTGGTTCTGTATTTTTTCATATTGCTTGACGAAGTTCAACATTGAGTTGTGTGGGTTCACATATCTTTTGAGGACGGCGTTGAACCCCTCACTACGCTGTGTAGACTGGAGGAAGGGAAAGAACCTGTGTTTGAAGTAGCACGGCACCCAAGTTGACCTGTATTCATACAACTTCTCAAACTGCGTGTGTGCCATAGCCTCATACTTCATCATTAACCCAGCCCAATTCTGCTCAAACTCGTCTATAGTGAAGCTGAAGTCAACACACTTGTTGAAATCATCAGAGAGTCCTGGATTCTGACATAGCAACCAACCAACCTTTTCCTGAGCCTTTTTATGATGTGCCATCGACAACAACGGTGCACGGTGGTTGGAAAGATGCTCTGTATTGACTGCCTCATCGCACCATCCTGATCGGTGATGAAGTTGTCAGGAGGTTTGCCATCCATAGCCTCTAGGAATGCTCCAAAGACCCAATCAAAGCTCGATGCCAACTCCTGCCTCACAAACGCGCAACCCAGCATGAAAGATTGGCCATGTCGGTTTATTCCTATGAAGGGCGCGAACGGCATATTGTACAAGTTGGTCATGTAGGTGGTGTCAAACGATATGCAATCGTGGTACGCCTCCGCATAAGCTTTTCGAGCTAAGCCGTCCACCCAAAATATGTTGAAAACTCTGTCCTCTTCATCATATTTCACCTTATAGAAGAAGTCTGGATCGGTTTTTTGTATATCCTTGAAGTGCGCAATTGTCTCAATCAGATCACCCTCCTTTGTGTCATCTCTACAGAAACTTGTACAAAGATTTGTTATTGCCTTTAGTCCGAACGGCACCATCATCTCAGATCCATAGAACTCTGCCATTACATGCATCATTCGTCCTGCATAATACAAAAACAAACAGTATATCCTTTTTTTAGTTGCAAAAATGCGCACATCCAGGTGCACAGTAATAGGACACGTGTTGGCACAGAAGATAATCACAGGAAATGGACACCTAGTTGCACCTTTTTAAAAACACTTTGCAGTTTTTGCATACAGAACATTGTGTATTTGCACAGTAAAGACAATCTAGTTGCACAAGAAGCACCCAAATTGATATATAAAAAGCATGGGAAGTTGGACAGCAGTTGCATAGTTAAGCCATTTCAGTTGCACAGTAGTACCATAACAGTTGCACACTGGACTGCCTAGAGGGAAACTTAATTCTTCAAGGGATATAGAAAAACACCACACCTGTAGTCAAGTTGCAGTTATACAAGATGCGCAAAAACTCCTTTTCATCAGGTGAGATGCCTTGGTGGGATCTCAAGTATTTGGACAATGAAGGTTTGTTCACGAGCGGATGATTGTGGTCACGAACGAAGTGTGTCACCTCCCATCGCCCATCTATCAGCTTCACCAACATTTTCGCCTTGCATTCAGTCTGCTTTATTGTCTCACGTTTGCGCTTCTTCTTCTTCTTACTAGTACCAACATCCTCTTCAGCAAATATTGGAGGTTCTTCTTCCATCTCCCCATCACTATTAACAGATGTTGGATCTGGAATAGGGTCCAGGTAAGGAGGAGCCTCAGCTCCTCCATCATCAGCTTTGGGCTTCTTGAACTTGTTGCAGCAAAACTGTTGTTTTATCAATTCATTGGTGCGGGGTGTCCGTCTAGAGGTGTTCATCTTGATAGAGAAATCCATCCGTAGTGCGTAACTGTTGTAGTGATCCTTAGCAATTTGAAGGCTGTCAAACGTCATGCCAACATAGGGTTCCATAGGTTGAGAACCAGCCTCATCCTCTCCTTCTTCTACTTGCACAGCTCTGTCAAAAGCCCCAGCTTCTAGCTCAGTCCTGGTTGGACCAGGAACATTTGCCTCGGTTCCTGTGTCATCAAGAGTATGGCTCTCTGACTGCAAAGACACCACTACAGGGGCACCACGGGCTGATGACTGGCCTGCCACATTGTCATGGCCCGTAGGGTTACCATCACGACTTGCCTGCGTGTAGTAAACAGATCGACCATTTTCTGTGCAGTTTCCTTGTTGTATGTTGGGTTGCTGCTGATCCATATCATGAGGAAGCTCATTGAGATCTGGAGGCAACTCATTGAGATCAAGCATTTTTCCCTTGTTTTTGGATGCTGCCACACACTCCCTGCACATATAAAAAAGAAGAAATTGATGTCATCAGTTGGTAACCACAGAAAAACTGTGTTTCAAAACAACCTAAAAGCAACATGACCATAGCATAATCTTTTATTATAACAGTTATGAATTTTTTTGTTTGCACAGAGTTGTTATGTTTAGTTGCACAGTTTGCAGTAAATAACTGGCAAGAGCATGACTTCTTTTTGCTACAGAGTTTTTCTTACCTTTTCCCTTTTTGTTTTGTTGCAATGATCTGTAGGTTTCCGTTTCGCAAGGAGCTCTTTTCAGATTTTTCTGCACATAATTGGATGCTACATTTGAGAAGGAAAATCCAGGTGAAAGAAGAAAGAAGAAAGAAGAATTGGAGGACAGATTATAGTTATATGTTTTTCATCGCCGTTTATGTTTCTAGATCTGGTATATTTGAACATATTAATATGGTTTGCAATAGGTGTGGGACCAGAATATATGCATGGGACAAGATTTGTGTGTGAATATGTTAATATGGTTTGTGGCTTCATTAGCCATGGACAAAAGTTCCTATGTTTTTCCTGTTGCACTACAGATTTCTGGTTTTCGCTAGAATAGACGTCTCAATTTCCAGGATTTCCACTTGGCCAGCATACATATTCAGTTGGACATTCAATGCTTTTAGTTGGCTAGAATAGATGTCTCAGATGGCCAGGTTGCATTTTTTCAGTTTTGTGGCCAACATGCATGTTCAGTTGGACAGTTAATGCATTCAGTTGGCTAGAATAGATGTCTTAGTTGCCTAGAATAGATGTCTTAGTTGGTCATCAGTTTTTGGCCAACATGCATGTTTAGTTGGCCAGAAAACATGTTTTTTATTTTCACATATACTACATTTTTTCCAAAGTGTTCACTCAGAAACATGTATTGCCAGATATATGTTTAGTTGGCAGGATACATGTTTAGTTGGCCAGGATACATGTTCAGTTGGCTGGGATGCATGTTTAGTTGCACATTTATGAATTTTTCGTTGCACATGTTCAACAAAGCATTGGGCAGTCAATTTTTTGTTCATTTTGCAAATAATAACTAGAAGTTGGCTTTTAATCATGTTTTAATTGGCCAGATAACTCGTTTTTAGTTGGCTTGTTTTAACACATCCAGGTGGTAGTTTTTGGCATGTTTAACACATCCAACATGTTTAACATCTGGTGTGATGTGCCAGATTCACCTCTTTTTTGAAGCAGATTCTCCATGGATCCATGGAGAAGGGGGAAGTGAAGAGGTGCAGAGGGGGCTTACCTGCTCGATCTTACTGCCTGGTATGGCTCTGACCACCCTGCCCTTTAGATCTTGAAGCAGCTCCTTCTACTTTGGGGCTCCCATGGCGGCTGTGTAGGAGGAGGAAGAAGGGCCGGGGGCGATTGCGTTTGGATCTGTTTCTGGCGTGCAGAAGAAGAAGAAGGTAGCGTCGGTGGGGCTGAGGCGTGGGGGCGAGAGATGGCGTGGATTCTGCAACCTGGGCAGATCCTCCTTCTTTCGTGAGGAAGAAGAAGATAGCCAGGGCGCAGTTTGGCAAGGAGGGTGCACGTGATCCCGCGGGGCATGGTTTGGCGAGGAGGGTGCACGTGATCCCGCGGCCAGCTGGTGGGCGGGGCAGTTGCCTTTTTCGCTCCGACGGGCAGGGACCACGTGGGCGAGTGGGCGAGTGGGGGACTGTTTCCTCTTTTCGCTCGAGGGGGGACCAGGTGGTTTCCTTTTTCGGGTGGCCGCTGGCTAGCGATCCCAGGGCGGCCGGCCGCCCACTAGACGCGTCCAAAATTACCAAATATCCCAGCAGGCACTGCTCCGGGGATAAAATACTTGTGCAAAGTGCATGAAACAAAAGGGAAATAATTAATGACATGAGATGAGGTAATTTTCTGCTAGCTAGCTAAATAGCGAAAACTAAATAATTTAAAATAGAAGAGGTCAATCTATATAGCAGATGGACACATACACATAGTTTGTTCAGACAGTCAAGTCCCAATCAAATGGAAAGCTTTTTGCCAAAAGGATAAAAATAATAATCAAGATTCACATTAATTGAGAAACAAATTGGTTCGTTTGTGCCACTCACAGTAACAATTTGATTTATTATGCACTCTCCTGATTTCAACATCCCTTTCCCTTCCTACTTCGTTCTACAAAATCCAACCAGTAACACAATTCACAAAACAAATTGTCATTAGCCATCATATGTGCCTTCTCCAACGGCCTAAATTTTGTACTAAAAATTGCTCCAAAAGAAACCAACATCAATTTGTTTCTACATGCAGTGTTGCGGTGGCGCCGGCCGCGCCGGCCGAGGACGGGTACAGCTGGAGGAAGTAGGTGAAGCACATCAAGTACCCGCGGAGCTACTACAAGTGAACGCACCCCAGCTGCCATATGAAGAAGGTGGAGCGGTCGCACGAGGGCCACATCACGGAGATCATCTACAAGGGCACGCACAACCACCCCAAGCCCGCTTGCGCAGGGCCGCCCACCCGCCGGCGCCGCGCAGGTTCACCCGTTCAATGACGCGTAGATGGACGCGCCAGCAGACAACAACGGCTACGGCAATGCTGGTGGCTCGCAGCCGAACGCGGAGGCGAGGTCGTTGTGGCACGATGGCGTGGCTGTCCAGGACTGGCGAGGCGATGGGCTGGAGGCCACGTCGTCCGCCTCTGGTGCCCGGTGAGCTCTGTGACTCGTCGGCTCCGATGCAGGTCCATGACGTACCAGCACACTTGTGTACTGCGGGTTGAAATAGATAAACGCTAGGGGGGTTAATTGCAAAAAGTGCAGCATTGACCGGATGGAGTGGGCTGTGCTGACTTGGCTCCACTTGTCGTCGTCTGATTGGCTAGGACCAAATTTGCACATTGGCTGCAAGTTGTAGGATCCAATAATTTGCTTCTGCAAATTTTGGACTAGATCATCACATCCTGGACAAGCTCCAGGACCCCTAGTGCTATTACCTCTTTTTTTTAGAAAAGGAGGATGAAGGATGTACCCCGGCCTATGCATCTGAACGATGCATGAAGCCATTTTATTGAGGTAAATGTTTGGGGCCGGATCGCCGGCTGAAGCGCTCGGCCGGTCGCTTCCTTTTCTCACGCGCGTGATACGCTGGCACGCACGTGCTCAGTGGACCCAAACATTTTCCTTCTCTTTTTCATTTTTTTATTCCTTTTTCTCTGCTTCTTCTTCCTTCCGTCTCTGTTTGATCCCATCATGTCTCACGTAATACGAGCTCGCCGGCATCAATGGCGCGACCCCCTGCTGCTTTCATTAGCATCTCCTACCGCACCGTTGCAAGCATCTTCTTCCCCCAATGAAACCCAAAACATGCTCCTCCACCGATGGTGGAACTGGCGACCCAAAAGCTACAACCAATGACAACAAAAAATTCTACCTGAAGACGCCGGTGCGCCGCCGCAGAGCAGCGGCCGCGTCCTGCGATGGAGCAAGCCACAACCTGGAGTTGCAACAGAGCTAACGAGATGTTGCAACCGGCGACCAAGTTTGCTGGAACCGGCGGGAAGGTTTGCTGGAACTAACACCCAGAAATGCTACCACCGGAGTTTGTTCTGCTGGAACAACGATGTTTTTGCTACAACCGTAGCCTATTTTTGCTGCCACCAGTGACTTTTTTTGCTACATGCATGCACGGCGGTCTTGGTCGACGGCGGCGATGACTTTTTTTTGCTGCAACTGTCGTTGTTTTTGGCTACGACCGACGAGGTTTTTTGCTACATGGCATTGACTGGTGGCCGTCATTCGTGCAACCTAGTGCAGCGATCATTGACGAAAAAAAAGCTTCAACCGGTGCGGGGAAAAGCTTCAAAGGTGGGGTGGATAAAAGCTTCAATGGGAGTGAAAAAAATCTTCAAACCGAGGTGCGAGCGGTGACGCTGAGAGCTGCAGCCGACGGTACAGTGGTGCTTCAATGGAGATGCTATGACGGTGGCGGCGGCGGCTAGGTGCTGCAACATAGAGACGTCGGGTGGCACGGTTTTGCTACGAGGGGCGACGACGTACTGTTGGAACCGGCGAGGACGGGTGCAAGGAGGGCGAGCATCGGCGACGAGGGTGGCGACCGGCGTCGAGGCAAGCGGCGAGGACGCCCGGCGTGCTGGCTACCTTAAGGCCTACTGGCTACACATGATGGGGCGCCATAACTTTTCCTTTCTTTCTCTAACGGAGCAGTTTCTTTTTCTTTGACAACTCAAACGAAGCAGTTAGCAATAGGTAAGGCTATACATGCAGATCCTGCCGCTCTACATTAAACCTATGGTACGGGTACGATGCGACCGGCCAAAATTTCGGCCGGCGCAGTGGCGCATATCACTGCCCCTTTATTAATTATTCACAAAGACCATACAAGGTGATAAATCAATAAGCCTGAAGCCACCATCTTGGCAACGCCTGTTGCTACTCCTCTCCCCTCAATGAAGGTGTGTCGAATGTCCGGGCCTAATATCATATAGGCATCGCACCAAAACCTAACATCTAAAACCGGATGCCCTATGCAAGCCACTAACTGGACTGGGTCACACACCGGTCTGGCACACTCCCAATGAGCACCGCATGCTGCAAGGGCCATCACCTCCATCTTCCATATATCCATCATCAGAGCAGAATTGATGCACTGACCTCGACATGCCTCTCTGTCATCGACGCGACCACGATGCCAGACAGCGTCGTCCTCCTGCGTGAGTCCACCAACCCGCATCGGATGCTGGAACTCCACTGCTCCACGCTGCCAAGATCCGTCAGCGTCAATACGTATGATGAAACACCGCTCCACCTCCTAATCCATCGTTTGGTAGACTACATATAGCCCAATCAGGTCCAGATGAAATGAAAAAAGTTGTTTGGTTGCGTACACGAAGGCCTGGCTCACATAGGCACATTACTCAAAGCACCTGAGAGCCTGGCTCGCCGAAAACTATCAAATCGACCATTTCTAGCGAGCCAGGCTGAGTCGGGCACAGAAGTTGGTCCCGATGTAGGGTGTGATGCAGGGGGTCAGGGCTGCGATGTCGGGTGATACATCTCCGTCGTATCTACTTTTCCTAATGCTTTTCCTCTTGTTTTGGACTCTAATTTGCATGATTTGAATGAAACTAACCCGGACTGACACTGTTTTCAGCAGAACTATCATGGTGTTGTTTTTGTGCAGAAATAAAAGTTCTCGGAATGGAACGAAACATTGTGATGGTTTTTTATACATTAAAAGATAATTTCTGGAGCCAAGAACCACCGGAGGGGGCACCTGGGTGGGCACAACCCACCAGGGAGTGCTACCCCCTCCAGGTGTGCCCAGGTGGGTTGTCCCCACTAGGTGGCCCCACAGACCCTGAAACGACGCTATAAAATCCTATTTTTCCAGAAAAAAATCAGGGAGAAAGAACTATTGTGTTTCACGAGACGAAGCCACCACCGTCTCCTATTCTTCATCGAGAGGCCAGATCTGGAGTCTGTTTGGGGCTCCGGAGAGGGGGATCTTCGATCTTCGTCATCACCAACCCTTCTCCATCGCCAATTCCATGATGCTCCCCACCGGGAGTGAGTAATTCCTCCATAGGCTCACTGGTCGGTGAGGAGTTGGATGAGATTCATCATGTAATCGAGTTAGTTTTGTTAGGGCTTGATCCCGAGTATCCATTATGTTCTGAGATTGATGTTGCTATGACTTTGCCATGCTTAATGCTTGTCACTTTGGGGCCGGGTGCCATGATTTCAGATTGGAACCGTTTATGTTATCACCATTATATCTATGTTCTAGATCCGATCTTGCAAGTTATAGTCACCTACTATGTGTTATGATACGGCAACCCTGGAGTGACAATAGTCGGGATCACTCCCAGTGATGACCGTAGTTTGAGGAGTTCATGTATTCATCGTGTGCTAATGCTTTGTTCTGGTTCTCTATTAAAAGGAGGCCTTAATATCCCTTAGTTTCTAATAGGACCCCGCTGCCACGGGAGGGTAGGACAAAAGATGTCATGCAAGTTCTTTCCATAAGCATGTATGACTACTTATGGAATACATGCCTACATTATATTTATGAACTGGAGCTAGTGTCGCATCACCCTAGGTTATGACTGTCTCATGATGAATATCATCAAAGGAATCACCGATCCAATGCCTACGATTTTCCTACTTATTGATCTTGCTAAGTTACTACTGCTATAGTTACTATTGCACTTGCTACAGAACTACTGCTATCACCATAACTATTACTATTGCTGTTGCTACTACTATCAAAACTATCATACTACTTTGCTACTGATCACTTTACTGTAGATCATTAATCTCTAGGTGTTGTTGAATTGACAACTCAGCTGCTAATACTTGCAAATATTCTTTTGCTCCCCTTGTGTCGAATCTATAAATTTGGGTTGAATACTCTACCCTCGAAAACTATTATGATCCCCTTGTGGAGGCATCACAGGAACAGATTTCTCTGATGAGCTACTTTCCAAATTGGGAGAAGGTACAATTACCTCATCAAGTTCTACTTTCCTCCTACTCACTTCTTTCGAGAGAAACTCTTTCTCTAAAAAGGTTCCATTCTTGGCAACAAAGATCTTGCCTTTGGATTTGTGGTAGAAGGTGTACCCAATTTTTTCCTTAAGGTATCCTACGAAGACGCACTTCTCCGATTTGGGTTCAAACTTATCAAGCTGAAGCCTTTGATATAAGTGTCGCAACCCCAAACTTTAAGAAACGACAACTTAGGTTTATTGCCAAACCACAGTTCGGTGTCATCTCAACGGATTTAGATGGTGCCATGTTTAACGTGAATGCAGCTGTCTCTAATGCATAACCCCAAAACGATAGTGGTAAAATTGGTAAGAGACATCATAGGTCGCACCATATCTAATAAAGTGCGGTTACGATGTTCGAGCACACCATTACGTTGTGGTGTTCCAGGTGGCGTGAGTTGTGAAACAATTCCACATTGTTTTAAATAAAGGCCAAGCACATAACTCAAATATTTGCCTCCATGATCAGATCGTAGGAACTTTATTTTCTTGTTATGATGATTCTCCACTTCGTTCTGAAATTCCTTGAACTTTTCAAATGTTTCAGACTTGTGTTTCATAAGTAGATATAGCCATATCTGCTCAAATCATCTGTGAAGATCATAAATAACGGTACCTGCCGCGTGCCTCAACACTCATCGGACCGCATACATTGGTATGTATTATTTCCAATAAGTCATTGGCTCGCTCCTTGTTCCGGAGAACAGAGTTTTAGTCATCTTACCCATGAGGCATGGTTCACATGTATCAAATGATTGATAATCAACTGATTCCAAAAGCACATCTGCATGGAGTTTCTTCATGCTCTATACACCAATATGACCTAAACGGCATTGCCACAAATATGTTGCACTATCATTATTCAGTGGTACTGGAACCCTTTCGGTGGTCCCAGTACAATACCGATAAACCCCCGAACACTTTCGGCGACGGAATAAGGACTTCCCATATATAAATCTTTATCTCCGGACCATTCCAGAACTCGTAGTGATGTCCGAGATCTCATACGGGACTCCGAACAACATTCGGTAACCACATACTAATTCCCATAACAACTCTAGCGTCACCGAACCTTAAGTGTGTAGACCCTACGGGTTTGGGAATCATGCAGACATAACCGAGACATCTCTCCGGCCAATAACCAACAGCGGGATCTGGATACCCATGTTGGTTACCACATGTTACACAATGATCTCATCGGATGAACCATGATGTCGAGGATTCAATCAATCCCATATACAATTCCCTTTGTCAATCGGTATGTTACTTGCTCGAGATTCGATCGTTGGTATCCCAATACGTTGTTCAATCTCATTACCGGCAAGTCACTTTACTCGTTCCGTAATGCATGATCCCGTGACTAACTACTTAGTCACATTGAGCTCATTATGATGATGCATTACTGAGTGGGCCCAGAGATACCTCTCCGTCATATGGAGTGACAAATCCCAATCTCAATTCGAGCCAACCCAACAGACACTTTCGGATATACCTGTAGTGCACCTTTATAGCCACCCAGTTACGTTGTGACGTTTGGTACACCCAAAGCACTCCTACGGTATCCGTGAGTTACACAGTCTCATGGTGTAAGGAAATGATACTTGACATTAGAAAAGCTCTTAGCAAACGAACTACACGATCGTGTGCTATGCTTAGGATTGGGTCTTGTCCATCACATCATTCTCCTAATGATGTGATCTCGTTATCAATGACATCTAATGTCCATGGTCAGGAAATCATAACCATCTATTGATCAACAAGCTAGTCAACTAGAGGCTCACTAGGGACATGTTGTGGTCTATGTATTCACACATGTATTACGGTTTCTGATTAATACAATTATAGAAAGAACAACAAACAATTATCATGAACAAGGAAATATAATAATAACCATTTTATTATTGCCTCTAGGGCATATTTCCAACAGTCTCCCACTTGCACTAGAGTCAATAATCTAGTTACATTGTGATGAATCGAACACCCATAGAGTTATGGTGTTGATCATGTTTTGCTCGTGGAAGAGGTTTAGTCAATGGATCTTCGACATTCAAGTCTGTATGCACTTTACAAATATCTATGTCTCCATCTTGAACATTTTCAAGAATGGAGTTGAAGTGACGCTTAATATGCCTGGTCTTGTTGTGAAACCTGGGCTCCTTGGCAAGGGCAATAGCTCCAGTGTTGTCATAGAAGAGAGTCATCAGGCTCGACGCATTGGGAATAACTCCTAGGTCGGTAATGAACTCCTTCATAAAGATTTCTTCATGTGCCGCCTCCGAGGCTGCCATGTACTCCGCCTCACATGTAGATCCCGCCACGACGCTTTGCTTGCAACTGCACCAGCTGACTGCCCCACCATTCAAAATATACATGTATCCGATTTGAGACTTGGAGTCATCCAGATCTATGTCGAAGCTAGCATCAACATAACCCTTTACGACGAGCTCTTCGTCACCTCCATAAATGAGAAACATATCCTTAGTCCTTTTCAGGTACTTCAGGATATTCTTGACCGCTGTCCAGTGTTCCATTCCAGGGTTACTTTGGTACCTCCCTACCAAACTTACGGCAAGGTTCACATCAGGTCTAGTACAGAGCATGGCATACATGATAGACCCTATGGCTGAGGCATAGGGGACGACACTCATCTTTTCTCTATCTTCTGCCAAAGTCGGACATTAAGCCGTGCTCAATTTCACACCTTGCAATACAGGCAAGAACCCCTTCTTGGACTCATCCATATTGAACTTCTTCAATATCATATCAAGGTATGTGCTTTGTGAAAGACCGATGAGGCGTCTCGATCTATCTCTATAGATCTTGATGCCTAATATGTAAGCAGCTTCTCCAAGATCCTTCATTGAAAAACACTTATTCAAGTAGGCCTTTATGCTTTCCAAAAGTTCTACATCATTTCCCATCAATAGTATGTCATCCACATATAATATGAGAAATGCTACACAACTCCCACTCACTTTCTTGTAAACGCAGGCTTCTCCACAAGTCTGCATAAACCCAAACGCTTTGATCATTTCATCAAAGCGAATGTTCCAACTCCTAGATGCTTGCACCAGCCCATAGATGGAGCATTGGAGCTTGCACACCTTGTTAGCATTCTTAGGATCAAAAAACCCTTCTGGATGCATCATATACAATTCTTCCTTAAGGAACCGTTAAGGAATGCCGTTTTGACGTCCATTTGCCATATCTCATAATCACAAAATGCGGCAACTACTAACATGATTCGGACGGACTTCAGCTTTGCTACGGGTGAGAAGGTATCATTGTAGTAAACCCCTTGAACTTGTCAATAACCCTTAGTGACAAGCCGATCTTTATAGATGGTCACATTACCATCCGCGTCAGTCTTCTTCTTAAAGATCCATTATTTTCTATGGCTCGCCAATCATCGGGCAAGTATGTGAGAGTCCATACTTTATTTTCATACATGGATCCTATCTCGGATTTCATGTCTTCAAGCCATTTGTTGGAATCTAGGCATGCCATCGCTTCTTCATAGTTCGGAGGATCACCGTTGTCTAACAACATGATTTCCAGGATAGGGTTGCCATACCATTCTGGTGTGGAACGTGTCCTTGTGGACCTACGAAGTTCAGTAGCAACTTGATCCGAAGTTCCTTGATCATCGTCATTAACTTCCTCTCTAGTCGGTGCAGGTACCACATAAACATCTTCCTGAGCTGCGCTACTTTCCGATTCAAGAGGCAGTACTTCATCAAGTTCTACTTTCCTCCCACTTACTTATTTCAAGAGAAACTCTTTCTCCAGAAAGGATCCATTCTTGGCGACAAAGATCTTTCCTTCGGATCTGAGGTAGAAGGTATACCCAATGGTTTCCTTAGAGTATCCTATAAAGACGCATTTTTCCGACTTGGGTTCGAGCTTTTCAGGTTGAAGTTTCTTGACATAAGCATCGCATCCCCAAACTTTTAGAAATGACAGCTTAGGTTTCTTCCCAAACCATAATTCATACGGTGTCATTCAACGGATTTAGACAGTGCCCTATTTAAAGTGAATGTGGCTGTCTCTAAAGCATAACCCCAAAATTATAGCGGTAAATCGGTAAGAGAAATCATAGATCGCACCATATCCAATAGAGTGCGATTACGATGTTTGGACACACCATTACGCTGAGGTGTTCCAGGCGGCATGAGTTGTGAAACCATTCCACATTTCCTTAAGTGCATACCAAACTCGTGACTCAAATATTCTACTCCATGATCTGATCATAAGAACTTTATTTTCCTGTCATGTTGATTCTCCACCTCACTCTGAAATTCCTTGAACTTTTCAAAGGTCTTAGACTTGTGTTTCATCAAGTAGACATACCCATATGTACTTAAGTCACCAGTGAGGGTGAGAACATAATGATAGCCACCGCGAGCCTCAACGCTCATTGGACCGCACACATCAGTATGTATTATTTCCAACAAGTTGGTTGCTCGCTCCATTGTTTCGGAGAACGGAGTCTTGGTCATCTTGCCCATGAGGCATGGTTCGCACGTGTCAAATGATTCATAATTAAGAGACTCCAAAAGTCCATCTGCATGGAGTTTCTTGATGCGTTTGACACCAATGTGACCAAGGCGGTTGTGCCATAAGTATGTGGGACTATCATTATTTACCTTACATCTTTTGATACTCACACTATGAATATGTGTAACATCGCGTTCGAGATTCAATAAGAATAAACCATTGACCAGCGGGGCATGACCATAAAACATATCTCTCATATAAATAGACCAACCATTATTCTCGGATTTAAATGAGTAGCCATCTCGCACTAAACGAGATCCAGATACAATGTTCATGCTCAAAGCTGGCACTAAATAACAATTATTTCAGTTTAAAACTAATCCTGTAGGTAAATGTAGAGGTAGCGTGCCGACGGTGATCACATCGACCTTGGAACCATTCCCGACGCGCATCGTCATCTCGTCCTTCGCCAGTCTCCGCTTATTCCGCAACTCCTGTTTTGAGTTACGAATATGAGCAACCTCACCGGTATCAAATACCTAGGAGCTACTATGAGTACTGGTAAGGTACACATCAATAACATGTATATCACATATACCTTTGGTGTTGCCGGCCTTCTTATTCGCTAAGTACTTGGGGAAGTTCCGCTTCCAATGACCATTTCCCTTATAATAAAAGCACTGAGTCTCGGGCTTGGGTCCATTGTTTGGCTTCTTCCCGGCAACTGACTGTTGGAAATATGCCCTAGAGGCAATAATAAAAGAATTATTATTATATTTCCTTGTTCATGATAATTGTCTTTTATTCATGCTATAATTGTATTATCCGGAAATCGTAATACATGTGTGAATACATAGACCACAATACGTCCCTGGTGAGCCTCTAGTTGACTAGCTCGTTGGTCAACAGATAGTCATGGTTTCCTGACTATGGACATTTGGATGTCATTGACAACGGATCACATCATTAGGAGAATGATGTGATGGACAAGACCCAATCCTAAGCATAGCACAAGATCGTGTAGTTCGTTTTGCTAGAGTTTTTCAATGTCAAGTATCTCTTCCTTAGACCATGAGATCGTGTAACTCCCGGATACCGTAGGAGTGCTTTGGGTGTACCAAACGTTACAACGTAACTGGGTGACTATAAAGGTACACTACAGGTATCTCCGAAAGTGTCTGTTGGGTTGACACGGATAGAGACTGGGATTTGTCACTCCGTATGACGGAGAGGTATCTCTGGGCCCACTCGGTAATGCATCATCATAATGAGCTCAAAGTGACCAAGTGTCTGGTCACGGGATCATGCATTACGGTACGAGTAAAGTGACTTGCCGGTAACGAGACTGAACGAGGTATTGGGATACCGACGATCGAGTCTCGGGCATGTAACGTACCGATTGACAAAGGGAATAGTATACGGGGTTGCTTGAATACTCGACATCGTGGTTCATCCGATGACATCATCGAGGAGCATGTGGGAGCCAACATGAGTATCCAGATCCCGCTGTTGGTTATTGACCTGAGAGCCGTCTCGGTCATGTCTGCGTGTCTCCCGAACCCGTAGGGTCTACACACTTAAGGTTCGGTGACGCTATGGTTATTAGGAAGACTTGTATATGAATACTGAATGTTGTTCGGAGTCCCGGATGAGATCTCGGACGTCACGAGGAGTTCCGGAAGGGTCCGGAGGTAAAGATTTATATATGGGAAGTTGTCAAATGGACACCGAAAAGTTTCGGGGGCATATCGGTATTGTACCGGGGCCACCGGAAGGGTTCCGGGGGTCCACCGGGAGGGGCCACCCCTCTCCGGAGGGCCACATGGGCTGCGTGGGGCAGGAGCCAGCCCCTGGAGGGCTATGCGCCCCCCTCCTTGGGCCCATGCGCCTAGGGTTGGGGGGGAACCCTAGAGGGGGCGCCCCCCTTTGCTTGGGGGGCAAGTCCCCCCTCCCTGGCCGCCGCCCCCCCTCTAGATCCCATCTAGAGGGGCCGGCCCCCCTTGCCCCTTCCCCTATAAATAGAGGGGTGAGGGGAGGGCTGCATACACAAGCCAAGGCGCAGCCCCTCCCCTCCCCAACACCTCTCCTTCTCTGTCACGAGCTTGGCGAAGCCCTGTCGGAGTGCTGCTTCTCCACCAACACCACGCCGTCGTGCTGCCGATGGAGCTGTCTTCCTCAACCTCTCCTTCCTCCTTTCTGGATCAAGACGGAGGAGACGTCGCCCGTACCGTACGTGTGTTGAACGCGGAGGTGCTGTCCGTTCGGCACTTGGTCATCGGTGATCTGAATCACGTTGAGTACGACTCCATCATCACCGTTCCCTCGAATGCTTCCGCACGCGATCTACAAGTGGTATGTAGATGCAAACTCACTCCCTTGACTCGTTGCTTAGATGAACTCATAGATGGATCTTGGTGAAACCGTAGGAAAAATTTTAATTTTCTGCAACGTTCCCCAACACTGACTTACCAGGCGCGGAAACTCCCTTGCCGTCCTTCTTGAACTTCTTTTTTACCCTTGCCTTTCTTGAAACTAGCGGTCTTATACACCATCAACACTTGATGTTCCTTTTTTGATTTCCACCTCCGCTAATTTCAGCATTGAATATAGCTCAGGAATGGACTTATCCATCCCTTGCATATTGTAGTTCATCACAAAGCTCTTGTAGCTAGGTGGGAGCGACTGGAGGATCCTGTCAATGACCGAGTCATCTGGGAGATTAACTCCCAACTGAGACAAACGGTTGTGTAACCCGGACATAGTGAGTATATGCTCACTGACAGAACTGTTTTCCTCCATCTTACAACTATAGAACTTGTCGGGGAATTCATATCTCTTGACACGGGCATGAGCTTGGAAACCAGTTTCAGCTCATGGAACATCTCATATGCTCAGTGCTGCTCAAAATGCTTTTGGAGCCCAGGTTCTAAGCTATAAAGCATGCCGCATTGAACCAGGGAGTAATCATCACTACGCGACTTCCATGCGTTCATAACATCTTGAGTTGCTGGGAAAATGGGCGCTTCACCTAGCGGTGCTTCTAGGACATATGCTTTCTTGCCAGCTACGAGGATGATCCTCAAGTTTCGGACCCAGTCCGTATAGTTGCTACCATCGTCTTTCAGCTTGGTTTTCTCTAGGAACATGTTGAATTTGAGGGCAACATTAGCGTGGGCCATTTGATCTACAAGAAATATTGCAAAGATATTTTAGACTATGTTCATGATAATTAAGTTCATCTAATCAAATTATTTAATGAACTCCCACTCAGATAGACATCCCTCTAGTCATCCAAGTGATACATCATCCGAGTCAACTAGGCCGTGTCCGATCATCACGTGAGACGGACTAGTCATCATCGATGAACATCTTCATGTTGATCGTATCTACTATACGACTCATGTTTAACCTTTTCGATCTCTTGCGTTCCGAGGCCATGCCTGTACATGCTAGGCTCGTCAAGTCAACCTAAGTGTTTTGCATGTGTAAATCTGGCTTACACCCGTTGTATGCGAACGTTAGAATCTATCACACCCGACCATCACGTGGTGCTTCAAAACAACGAACTTTCACAATGGTGCACGGTTAGGGGGAACACTTTCTTGAAATTTTAGTGAGGGATCATCTTATTTATGCTACCGTCGTTCTAAGCAAATAAGATGTAAACATGACAAACATCACATGCGATCATAAAGTGACATGATGTGGCCAATACCATCTTGCGCCTTTGATCTCCATCTTTGAAGCGCGGCATGATCACCTTCATCACCAGCATGACACCATGATCTCCATCATCATGATCTCCATCATTGTGTCTTCATGAGGTTGTCTCGCCAACTATTACTTCTACTACTATGGCTAACGGTTAGCAATAAAGTAAAGTAATTACATGGTGTTTTTCAATGACACGCAGGTCATACAATAAATTAAGACAACTCCTATGGCTCCTGCCGGTTGTCATACTCATCGACATGCAAGTCGTGATTCCTATTACAAGAACATGACCAATCTTATACATCACATATATCATTCATCACATTCTTTTGGCCATATCACATCACATAGCATACCCTACAAAAACAAGTTAGACATCCTCTAATTGTTGTTGCATCTTTTATGTGGCTGCTATGGGTTTCTAGCAAGAACGTTTCTTACCTATGCAAAAGCCATAACGGTGATATGCCAATTGCTATTTACCCTTCATAAGGACCCTTTTCATCGAATCCGATCTGACTAAAGTGGGAGAGACAGACACCCACTAGCCACCTTATGCAACAAGTGCATGTCAGTCGGTGGAACCTGTCTCACGTAAGCGTACGTGTAAGGTCGGTCCGGGCCGCTTCATCCCACAATATCACCGAAACAAGATAGGACTAGTAACGGTAAGAAAATTGAACAAACCAACGCCCACAACTACTTGTGTTCTACTCGTGCATAGAATCTACACATAGAACTAGCTCTGATACCACTGTTGGGGAACGTACCAATAGTTCAAAATTTTCCTACGTGCCACCAAGATCAATCTAGGAGATTCTAGCAACAAGAGAGAGGGAGCATGTGCATCTTCATACCTTTGAAGATCGCTGAGTGGAAGCGTTACTACAACGCGGATGATGGAGTCGTACTCCCGGCGATTCAAATCGCGGAAGATCCAATCTAACACCGAACGGACGGCGCCTCCGTGTTCAACACACATACAGCCTGGGGACGTCTCCCCCTTCTTGATCCAGCAAGGGGAGAGGAGAAGTTCAGGGAGAGCTCCGACAGCACGACAACATGGTGGTGGAGCTTGCAGTTCTCCGGCAGGGCTTCGCCAAGCACTACGAAGGAGGAGGTGGTGTTGGAGAGGGGAAGGGCTGCGCCAGGGGCAGGGTGTGGCAGCCCTCCCACCTCCCCTCTATTTATAGGGGCAAGGGAGAGGGGGGCCGGCTGTCGGTGTCAAAACCGATGGATCTCGGGTAGGGGGTCCTGAACTATGCGTCTAAGGCTAATGGTAACAGGAGGCGGGGGACACGATGTTTACCCAGGTTCAGGCCCTCTCTATGGAGGTAATACCCTACTTCCTGCTTGATTGATCTTGATGATATGAGTATTACAAGAGTTGATCTACCAGGAGATCGAAGAGGCTAAACCCTAGAAGCTAGCCTATGATTATGGTTGTTGTTGTCCTACGGACTAAACCCTTCGGTTTATATAGACACCGGAGGGGGCTAGGTTACGCAGAGTCGGTTACAGAGAAGGAGATCTACATATCCGAATCGCTAAGCTTGCCTTCCATGCAAAGGAGAATCCCATCCAGACACGGGATAAAGTCTTCAATCTTGTATCTTCATAGTCCAACAGTCCGGCCAAAGCATATAGTCTGGCTGTCCGGATACCCCCTAATCCAGGACTCCCTCAGTAGCCCCTGAACCAGGCTTCAATGACGATGAGTCCGGCGCGCAGATTTTCTTCGGCATTGCAAGGCGGGTTCCTCCTCCGAATACTCCATAGAAGATTTTGAACACGAGAATCGTGTCCGGCTCTGCAAATTTTTTTTAACATACCATTGTAGAGAGAATGATATTCCACAAATCTAATCTGCTGATAGCTTTTTATGACATCATGCCACGGTCCGGCCATTATTTGAACCATTTTTCTCAACCAGCTATTGCACGCAATGCGAGGCGGTTTCCTCGATATGTGTTGTCGAAGCAGAGATCATGCCCCCTTATCACGGGATTCTCATCAATACAGGTACGGGTAACCCAACCGAGCCATCAACCGTGGCGCTTGGGAAATAAGCGATTTTAACGGGCAAGTGGGGAGGCGCACAACTTCTACCACCTTTATAAAGAGATAGGGATCCTCCTCTTTCACCAACGCCTTCTTCCTTCTTCACTCATACATTCTCGCACACTCGAGCTCCAGCACCCCAGTTCTCACCTTCACCGTACAACCAAACATGTCCGGAGCGGGAGGCAAGTGGATGGCCACCTCTGTCATGGAGGAGGACATTACGAAGCTTCGGGAAGCCGGATACTTAGCCGCAGACATCGCGCACCGGTTCCCGGACGAAGGGCTAATCATGCCCACTCCAAAACCCCACAAGAGGGTTGTATTTCTCCCCACTTTGTCCGCGGACTGGGATTTCCCCTCCACCCATTTATCCGTGGGCTCATGTTTTACTACGGGCTAGATTTTCATGATCTGGCCCCAAATTTCATCCTCAACATCTTGGCGTTTATCGTCATGTGCGAGGCCTTCCTCTGCATCCCACCCCACTGTAGCCTGTGGCTAAAGATCTTCAACGTGAAGCCAAAGATAGTGGGTGGTGAGCAAGCGGAGTGCGGAGGCGCCATGGTGGGCAAGATGCCCAATGTTACCTGGCTAGAAGGCTCCTTCGTGGATACCGTGAAGGGATGGCAATCGGGATGGTTCTACATCACCGAGCCGCGCAACGCCAACTGGGCGGTGGCCCCTAAATTTCGATCCAGCATCCCCATGTGGCTCGCCTCCTGGGAAAAGAAAGGCCTGGCCTGGGGTACCCCTGCGGAGCTGGCCGGACTCCAGAAATGTATTAAGAACATGATAGGCAAGAAGATCAAGCTTGTCAACGTGGTCCAGGTCATGCTCTTCCGCCGGATCCTCCCGTGTCAAAGACGGGCATTCAATATGTGGGAGTTTGATTCGGCCAAGCACCAGACGCTGCAAGAGCTCTTCGACACGACGCACAAAGACGTCTGAAAGGTGCTGTTCAAGGCCACCAAAGTCCCCCCTCCCCTCACTGAAGACCGTGGACTCAGCGCAAAGCGCCCTGCCAATCCGGTAAGCCTTCTATATTTCCAGATGAGCTTTTCCCAGTATGTTTGTGAGGGGAGTCTAAGCCACCGTGTTGATTTAATAGGAATATGTGGCGACGGCGGAGCGGATCAACTGTCCGGCTCTGCTACCTGAAGATCCAGCAACCACTCTCCTGACGGAGATGCTGGTTCCGGCGCCTTACAAGGTGCCGAAGAAGAAGGCCAAGAAGAAGGCCACAGAGACCAGGAAGGGTCTCCGGCGCAAGGCCGTGTCGGACGCTTCGTCCGAAGACGCCGACGTGCCCTCCTCCAACGAAAACAAAGAGGAGGAAGAGGAAAACACTCTCCCCCAAACCGAGGTGGAGAAGAAGAGGAAGGCTGCCCCTTCCGGGGAGGCCGAAGGGTCCAAGAAGGGAGGACCCTCCCTCCGGACCACTCCACAACCACCGCCTACAGCGAGGAGGAGTTGCTACCCTGGGCCAAGACCCTGGCGAAGTCGTAAGTATCCGGATGCCATAATACTTCTTGCATGTTTTAGCTTTATGGCTTCTTATGATGTCAAGATATGTTTGTGCAGTCCGTCCAGAGCCCATATCGACCTATCCTCCTCGGATGGGTCATTGAGTTCATCGGACATGAATTCGCTCCCGATGGCCTCCTCTCCCCGACCCGCGGACGACACCAAAGTGTTGTCTCAAAGGATACCGGGCCAGGGAGAGATGGATCTGGAGGCGCCTCAGGGCGAAACCTCCGATGCCGGGCTCATGGAGGGGGGGGGAGATCCCCACGGATTCTATTAAGGGGGATTGCAGCAGGCTTGGCCCCCAGCCGGATACTGCACCAGAACCTCCAATGGTTCCGGATTCAGGCAGGCAGCCCCCCGCCAAGGGGGGCGAGCCGCCTGTGCCGATGACCTCCGTCCATCCAGAGGCATCGGATAACTTGGTGGAAACGCTTCAGAGCGCTTCCCTTGATGAAGGACACCGTACTCTAAGAGTACAGTGATTGCGAAGGTTCAGTCCACCAAAAGCGGATTGACCGAAGCCTACGCCAGCCTCCTGACAGGCTTTGAGGTAAATAGTTTAAATTGTGAGAAAGTATCATAGTATAGACAGTAGCCCCTGATGCTCTGTTTGGTGTTCGGAAAATAAGGCCGAACAGAGGATCAAATATTATACCCAGGAGTCTAATCATATTATGTCTATGTGAATAAGCAGGCGTCGCTGTTGGCCGCCACCGCCACCACTGCGGAGGTCCCCGGACTGAGGCAGAGCCTGGGAAGGGCCGAAGAAGAGCTTGGCCTTGTGAAGAGGCAGCTTGAGGAGAACAAAGGTAAGTGCTACCCCATCTGAATGTTATATAATGGAAAAAATCGTTTATTCTAATAGAAGCATGATGATTTTTACTAGGGGCCACAACTGAAGTGGCGGCCCTTAATAAAGCACTCTCAAAGGCCGAAAGCAAAGCGGCCGAGGAATGCACCGAGTGCGAAAAACAAGCGGCGCGGGTTGATGAGGTCCAGCAAGAGCTTCAGGACTTCATCAAAAAATTCGAGTCCTTGGAGCGTGACTCCAAGACGCAGGAGTCGGAGCTTGCAAAGGCCCATCAGAGTGCACTAGACGCCAAGGCCGAAGCCCAGAAGGCCCTCCAACAAATTGAGGTGGCCAAGAAGATAGCTGTGGGTAAGTCTTTCATTATGCAAAGCAAGCATGTGAAGGAGTCTTTCCTTTTACTTACCCTAGTTCGAAGCTCTCCAGGAGCATTCGCAGATCTACCGTGCAGCGTCTCTGATGCCACAGAGTTCTATCGGGCTACGGAGGGGAGCTCGACGGAGAAGTTGTTCTGGTCCCAGTATGTTGGGGCCGAACATCCGATGCCTTTGAGTGACCAGCTAAAGCAACTGGTTAAACTACACAAGGCGGCCGAACTGGCCATGAAGGACCTTATAGTCCGGATGTGGCATGGCGAGCCCCTGCCCGGTAGCTACTTTGGCCTTGTAAAGCGGATGGTCAATGCCTATCCACGGCTTGAAGTCATTAAGCGGTCCGTCTGCATTGAAGGTGCTCGCAGGTCCTTTGCCCATGCGAAAGTGCACTGGGGCAAGATGGACGCCGAGAAGCTGGTGACGGAGGCGCCGCCAAAGGGCAAGGAGCACCGTCGCCCCGAGCAATATTATGAGGGTGTCATGGAGGGTGCCCGCCTTGTGGCGGGTGAGTGTGCTAAGGATGTAATATTTGAATGAATGTACTCATGTCATCCTGTAATATGAAAACTAGTTTACGTGCGCTATATGGCCCTTGTTAATTTAAAATATTACCTTTTGTGTGGCCGTTTATAAATTCTTGAGAGTTGCCAGTCATCGGCTTCTGCCCCCATGTAATTAGTATTGGGGTGTTCGGGATAAGTATAAACACTCTTTATCCAAATTTTTGGTCCTTTTAAGGAGGTGTTTTGTGTCGCGAACGAGGCAATCGGACTATACGGCTTTATCGCTCTCACTTAACCATAGAAGTCTACAATTTTAAATTTTGGCGAAGCCCCTAGTATTTGGAAGTACGAACTTGGGGTGCTATACACGCCTAAATCGGACAAGGCCGATTCCTCGCCCGAAGCGGAAAAAATCTTTAAGGATTTGAGACCTCTCAAACAGTGACCAACTCTCACCGCATCATGACAGTCAGTTTTGGCTTTCTCTACTAAGGTGCTAGTCCGGAAGAACCGGGACACAATCGCAATAGTTCTCCCTGCGCTACCTTAGCCGATATAGCGGAACATAAGGTACAAAAACATAGGAGCCGGGCAAACCCAACTATTGACCCAAGACATGATTCGGAGCTGATGCATACAATGCTATAAGTTCGGGGTGCTGCACTGTCAAAAGTGTTTGGACTTTTCTTGCCAGGTTATAGGGTACTGAAGCCCCTAGCAAACTAGTCATGCAAAAATGAACGGGTATAATAAACAAGCAGTAAAGGAAAGGGGTAAATAAATGTAATAGCAAGCTGACACTGTATACTATTTTCCTTTGTTATTTAAATGATGCGTCAAAGCGTACATGTACCAGTAGTGCGATAAGCAAAGTAGGAATGTTTGACACATCCTGACCAGGAGCGGCGGTATGAGGGTATGTAAAACATGTATAACTATCATTATTAGAGACCACCTGAGGATTCCCTTGTGCGCCAAAGCTTCCTGTCCTCCTTGTGTGTCCGTCCCGCTATGTGTCCGACAACCGGTATTTTCAGGAGAGCCACCTGAAGATAGAGACCTGAAAGAAAGAAAGGGCTGCAAAAATGCATGGGTCCTCGGGCGGTCGAACCGCATTGTGGACCATGTCATCGCCGTGCCTCCGCCTATCCCCAGGGTATTTTAAGTGCGTATTGTGTACGCGCGGCACGAATTTCGCCGCTTGACTGGGACTAGGGTGGAGGCCGGATTGCTAGTCGAGCTCTGAGCGTGCCGGATGATCCTGTTGCGGAGTACTCCAGACTCGCTTGACAGTATCCGGGTTCTGTATCACCGAATTGGATGTTTGCCGGAGAAGGCTGTTTTGTACTTCCGCCTCGAGGGCCGCCGTGTGCTCCTCCGTGCGGAGCAAGCGCTCGGTGCTTCCATTGACTGTAATAACCCCGCGGGGTCTCGGCATTTTGAGCTTCAGGTACGCATAATGCGGTACCGCATTGAATTTGGCGAATGCGGTTCGTCTGAGCAGTGCATGATAGCCACTGCAGAAGGGGACGATGTCGAAGATTAACTCCTCGCTTTGGAAATTGTCTAGAGATCCGAAGACCACTTCCAGTGTGATTGAGCCCATACAGCAGGCCTCCACACCGGGTATGACACCCTTGAAGGTGGTTTTTGTGGGCTTGATCCTTGAGGGGTCGATGCCCATTTTGCGCATTGTATCCTGATAGAGCAGGTTCAGGCTGCTGTCGCCGTCCATGAGGACTCGTGTGAGATGGAATCCGTCGATGATGGGGTCAATGACCAATGCGGCCGAACCGCCATGATGGATACTGGTAGGGTGGTCCCTGCGATCGAAGGTGATCGGGCAAGAGGACCATTGGTTGAACTTTGGGGCGACTGGCTCCATCGCATAGACATCCATTAGTGCATGCTTCAGTTCCCGCTTGGGAATATGGGTTGCGTATATCATATTCACTATTTTCACCTGGGGGAATTTCTTCTGTCCTCCTGTGTTCGGCAGCCGGGGCTCCTCGTCGTCATCGCTATGTAGCCCCTTTTCCTTGTTTTCAGCATTCAACTTGCCGGCCTGTTTAAACACCCAGCATTCCCTGTTGGTGTGGTTGGCTAGTTTATCGGGGGTGCCATGAATTTGACATGGGCGATCGAGTATGCGGTCCAAACTGGACGAGCGTGGACTGTTTCTTTTGAATGGCTTTTTTCGCTGTCCGGATTTAAAGCCTCTGAATCTGGCGTTGACTGCCGTGCCTTCGGCGTTGTCGCCAATGTTCTGACGCTTGTGTCTATTGCGTCGGGGCTTGCCGTTGTTATCTCCGGCGTCTGAGTCGCCGGAGTTTTTTGGTGAGATGTTGCTACAGGCCAGCCAGCTGTCCTCGCCCACGCAAAAGCGGGTCATGAGTGTCGTAAGGGCTACCATGGACTTTGGCTTCTCTTGGCCGAGGTGTCGGGCGAGCCACTCGTCATGGATCTTATGCTTGAAAGCTGCTAAGGCTTCGGCATCCGGACAATCGACAATTTGGTTCTTTTTTGTTAGGAACCGAGTCCAGAATGTTCTGGCTGACTCTCCGGGTTGTTGTGTTATGTGACTTAAGTCATCAGCATCCTGTGGTCGCACGTAAGTGCCCTGGAAATTGTCAAGAAACGCGTCTTCCAGGTTCTCCCAACTCCCGATGGAATTTGTCGGTAAGCTATTCAGCCAATGCCGAGCCGGTCCCTTGAGTTTTAGTGGGAGGTACTTGATGGCGTGTAGATCGTCTCCGCGGGCCATGTGAATGTGTAGGAGAAAATCATCAATCCATACCACGGGGTCCGTTGTGCCATCATATGTTTCAATGTTCACGGGTTTAAACCCTTCTGGGAATTCATGATCCATTACTTCATCAGTGAAGCATAGGGGGTGTGTGGCGCCTCTATGCGGGCTACATCCCGACGTAGTTCAAGTGAATCTAGTCTGTTGTATTTGGCCCGGCCGGACTTTGGTTTATTGTATCCGGCGTGACGGTCATTGTCATGTATTGTGGCGTGCCCCCGTGATCCGTAGATCAACCTTGACTATCCTGCTTTGTTCTCCAATACATCTCGCAGGTCCTTCGTATAGCCCTGGGCTTTAGTATTATCGTTTGATTGGCGACGGGGTGCGGTCTGGACTTCGGACTGGTACGCTGCTTTGTCGCGGCCACGGGGTGGCCGGTCAGCCGCATCATGCACTGGTAGCATGGGCTTTAAAGCTTCCTCCTCGAGTTGAGGTAGCAACCTGTGCTTTGGGTAGCTTTTGCTAGGGCGCTCGAGTTCGTATTCCTCGGCAGCCAGGACGTCGGTCCATCTATCAGGTAGCAGATCTTGATCAGCTTGAAGTTGTTGCTGCTTTTTCTTCAGGCTTTTTGCAGTGGCTATAAGCCAGCGTTTGAAGCGCTCCTGCTCGACGGGATCCTCAGGCACAATGAATTCTTCGTCGCCAAGGCTCACTTCATCTTTGGAGAGAGGCATGTAATTATCGTCCTCTGATTCTCCATCTGTCGCCTGTTCCTTAGGGCTAGCTTGCCCATCCTCTTGCTCGTCCTGCTCGAAGTCTAGCTTGGCGGGATTGTTTTCGTTTTCGGCACCATCCAGATTGTTGTCTCCTGTGCCGGTATCACTACTTTTGCTATGGCGAGGCTTGGAGCGGCGTCGATGACGCTGGTGTCTAGATTGCTTCTCCAAAGAGTTATCTTCCGTTGCCTCATCGTCATTGCTTTCTTTAGGGGTGTCCACCATATAAATATCATATGATGAGGTGGCTGTCCAGCGCCCTATAGGCGATGGTTCCTATTCTTCTCCTGCATCGTCGTCCATACCGTCGATGTCTTCGGAGTCGAAGTCAAGCACGTCAGTTAAGTCATCGACAGTGGCTATAAAGTGGGTGGTGGGTGGGAGACGAATTCCTTTGTCGTCCGCTTCCGACTCGAGCCGGACATTGTTCGGCCAAGAATCTCTCAACAAGGAAAGAGGCCTTAATGAGTTTAGCACATCGCCCAAGGGCGAGTGTTGAAAAATATTTGCGGCGGTGAACTCCATGACCGGTGCCCAATCAGATTCTATAGGCACGGATGTACGCGGCTCGGATCCTGTAGTCGGAAACGAGTCTGAGGGTCCGATGACCCCACCCTCACATGAGGTGGGATCAGTGTTCGGCTCCGACGCCGATGAGTGTGAAGCCTCCGTGGCGGGGCCCATTCACCCTTCCTCGGAAGGCACGATCTGCTCCGGATTAATTCCCGGCGCCGCGGCAAGCGCGATCTCTTGATTATAGTCCGATGGCAGATCAAAGTCATGCCCTTCGTAACCGTTTGGCGCACCTGACATGGGCTCGAATCCATTGAAGATCAAGTCTCCGTGGATATCGGCAGTATAGTTTAAGCTTCCAAACCTGACCTGATGGCCAGGGGCGTAGCTATCGATCTGCTCCAAGTGGCCAAGCGAGTTGGCCCGCAGTGCGAAGCCGCCGAATACGAAGATCTGTCCGGGAAGGAAAACCTCCTCCTGGACTGCGTTGTTGAAGATGATTGAAGGAGCCATCGAGCCTTATCGCGACGGCACAGTGGAACCCTCAATGAAAGCACCAATGTCGGTGTTTTTATTGTCCCGAACTGTGCGTCTAAGGCTAATGGTAACAGGAGGCGGGGGACACGATGTTTACCCAGGTTCGTTCCCTCTCTATGGAGGTAATACCCTACTTCCTGCATGATTGATCTTGATGATATGAGTTTTACAAGAGTTGATCTACCACGAGATCGAAGAGGCTAAACCCTAGAAGCTAGCCTATGATTATGATTGTTGTTGTCTTACGGACTAAACCCTCCGGTTTATAAAGACATCGGAGGGGGCTAGTGTTACACAGAGTCGGTTACAGAGAAGGAGATCTACATATCCGAATCGCCAAGCTTGCCACCCATGCAAAGGAGAGTCCCATCCAGACACGGGACGAAGTCTTCAATCTTGTATCTTCATAGTCCAACAGTCCGGCCAAAGGATATAGTTCGGCTGTGCGGATACCCCCTAATCCAGGACTCCCTCACCGGCCCACTCCAGATGGATCTAGAGGGGGGCAGCAGCCAAGGGGTGAGGCTTGCCCCCCAAGCCAAGGGGGATGCCCCCTTTAGGGTTTCCCCCCAACCCTAGGCGCATGGGCCCTAGGGGGGTTTGGCGCCTGATACATCTCCAACGTATCTATAATTTTTTTATTGTTCCATGCTATTATATTACCCCTTTTGGATGTTTATGGGCTTTATTTTACACATTTATATCATTTTTGGTACTAACCTACTAACCGGAGGCCCAGCCCGTATTGCTGTTTTTTTTCCTATTTCAGTATTTCAAAGAAAAGGAATATCAAACGGAGTCTAAACGGAATGAAACCTTCGGGAGCGTGATTTTTGGAACGAACGTGATCCAGAGGACTTGGAGTGCAAGTCAAGAAGCAGCCAATGTGGCCACGAGAGGGTAGGGCGCCCCC
Organism: Triticum dicoccoides; assembly: GCF_002162155.2. Taxonomy (NCBI): domain Eukaryota; kingdom Viridiplantae; phylum Streptophyta; class Magnoliopsida; order Poales; family Poaceae; genus Triticum; species Triticum dicoccoides. The sequence continues at coordinate 117,557,390 of NC_041383.1, forward strand.
CCTACACGGTGCGCCCCCCTGTCTCATGGGCCCCTCGGACGGCCACCGACGTACTTCTTCCTCCTATATAAGCCTACCACTACTGGAATCAGCTACTTTGCCATTTGCCAGATCTTTGCCGTCCGCTAGCGGACAACAAAGAAGCTCTTTGCCATCAGCTACCTAAAAGTAGACGACAAAGAAAGAGCTGACGGTAAAGAATGTCTTTGCCATCAGCCATCTCTTTGCCGTCAGCTAGCAGACGGCAAAGATTCTTTGTCGTCCGCTAGCTGACGGCAAAGAGGGAGGTGGCACCCGCTAACAGGAAAACTTAACGTCCCCCTTCTTTGTCGTCCGCAGCACACGGCAAAGATAGAACAAAAGCTGACGGCAAAGGCACGGCAGATGGCAAAGGCTAACCTAACTAACGGCCGAGCCCCCCCTCCCCGCCTGTTACTCTCTCTGTTTCTCCCTCTCTCCTCCCCGACGCCCACATCGATCCACACCC
>NC_041383.1:117559312-117581649 GCF_002162155.2 Triticum dicoccoides
CCCGTCATTGATTATAGTGATGATGATGATTATGCATTTAGTGATGATACTGATCGAGATTATTGTTGTACTTGATGATGACACACTTAAGTGATATACATATTATTATTCATGTTGATATTTTTTTTCCGTTGTACTAATTTCGTTTACTCTTTGTCATGGCAGGTGTTGAAAGATGGTGGGCGCTGGTCGGGAGCGCTCCGAGGACCCTTCTTCGTCAGCGCGTGCGATGAGGTCTTCCATTCCACACGCACCTCTCCGCCGAGCATTGCTGGACAGTATGGCGACACCGTCGGGCCCTTCTTCATCGACCACGGTGCCGAGCAGGGGACGAGGTAAGAAGAAGAGAGCAGCTGGAGCACGTGGTCGCGGTAGAGGAGGTAGGGTGACTGCGAGGGCGCCTTCCTTGCTGCCACCCCCAGCTGTTTCACCCGAGCACGTGACTGCTAGGGTGGACTCGTACGAGGAGGAGGCTACACGGACTCCAGTCCACGAGCCTCTGGTCCACGAGCCTCTGGTCCACGGGCCTTCGGGCCACGAGAGTTCGGCCCACGAGACCCGGGAGGAACACACGTCTGGATGGGGTACCTGGCCGGATGAGCCTGAGGGGCCGAGTGGCCATGCTGATGATGGCGGGGAGCCGACTGATATTGACGAGGAAGGGGGCACCGTCTACCAGCGTGGTGCTACACGGCTCCCGGACGTGCCGGCGACCCGCGAGCAGAGGTGGTTGATTTTCCCTGATGGGGATAGGTAAGTGCATTTAATCTTTTTGTACCCTTCTGCATTCACGTTTCTTCAAATATCAGTCATGCATTCACACGTTGACCTTGTCATGCTGCAGGGGTTGGGACCACCATCATAGTGTCCGCCGGCCCAACTCCGTCCTTGGAGTTCTTTGTCGGCAAAACTTCCCGGGGTTTGTTACGTTGCCTGGTGAGGGTCGGCTTCCAGAGCTTGGATTGAGTTGGGAGCACTACTTGGCTGCCTCGGCCCCGCCGGGTGAGATTATCGACGTTGTCTTGTGCAAGACGAGGGCAGACGTGGTGATTAGAAAGTTCTGGGTAATTTCTCCTTTACACAATTAAAAATCTTCAACTAGCTAGTTATTAATTGTACTAATCAATATTGTCTCATTTGATTGCAGACATTCTACAGGTGTGAGGAGGGATACAAGGAGGAGGCGGCAAATGTTATCGATAACGTCTGCAAGCGCCTACTACAGAACTTACGGCATGAGGCTCGGGTGCAGGCCGTTCGAGACTACTACACCGCGTGTGGTATCAAGAAGACCAAGCCGGCGTGCCGCGAGAAGTTCTTGAGTAAGGATGAGTACATGAAGGTAATTCTTAAGGCCTTGTACTTTACTTCCTTCATTTAGTAATTCATAGCCGTAGCGCTCAAGTTTCTATTTCCTAACTTAGGCCCCTCCGAGATGGTGTGCGGATCGGATGGATTGTTGGGAGGTGTTGGTCAATGAGTGGTGCTCAAAAGAATGGCGAGCCCTCCACAATGAGGCCAAGGAAAAACGTGCCCAAATGGAAGGTGTGGCACACCATCAAGGCAGCTCCAACTTATATCAGTACGGGCGGAACTAGGTATGTGGTTAGCTTCATGAATCATGAAATTCGTTCGTCATGCTAGCTTTCAGCCCTTTAATTACTAATTTTCTTTGTTTCTCTCTTTCAGACATGCTACAATAAGGCGGATAAGGTGCCAGAGGTGTACGACCTGTATGCCATGGCCCACACTGGCTCTTACAAGAAAGTCAAGGCATTCTCTGCGTCTGACCTCGATGATCCAAAAAACTTCACCAACATCTCCTCCCACGACAAGCTCGCGAAATATAGAGATGAGGGGAAGGCGAGGAAAGGGGGAGACTTTAACCCAAGCCAGGGTCCCATTGATACCGAACTGCTGATGATATCTGGTGGCGGGAGGTCCCATGGCTCCATAGCCATGGGAGATGGACTTATCCGTTGTCCTAGCGCTCTCCCGGAGATCAAGGCGTGCCAGTTGAGCTCCGCTCCTGAGATAAGGCATCGTGAACGGCCAGTCCAACTCGCCTTCAAGGTTAGTTATCTTTCTCCATTACATTGTGTGCGCTTCCATCAATGATTACAAATGGTAACGAGGAGTGGTGCTGCAGGCTGCTATACAAAGTGAGAGAGATAGAACAGAGAAACTTCTGGCGGAGGCGGCGGGAGTTGGAGGGGAGGACGACAAAGATGTTGGAGGAGGAGAGGGCACGGAATGACATGCAGACAAGGGCCATGTACGAGCTCCTTGTGGTAAGTTTTTTCTACACATTAGCCAAAACATTCATGTAGTGTTTGTCTCATTACTAACTAGTATGATTGAGTCGTCAAAACCAAATGTGCAGTCTGTGTGCGAGAAGTCCAGTCAGACCGCTCCACCGATGCCAGTGATTGCTCCTGGGACCACGGTCAGTTTAATTTGAATGGACATTACTTGCTAGTCTTAACATTTGAGTGTCATCATGCTAACAAGACATTGGAAATGATCTTTGGTGCAGCGTAACTCCAGACAAGCATCGCACGATCCTTCTCCAGCTACCGGCACGAGCCACCCCGCTACAACACCTCCATGATCACGGTAAGTGTCTCTAGTGTTTTTCTTAACAAATGCATAAAGACCTAGACTTAGCTTTATTTCCTCCAATATGCTTACCATAATGACTTACAGTTAGCTTCTTTTCCTCCAAAATGACTTAATAAGCTTACTAACCTCCAAAACCATCCATCTTACCTAGGTTAGCTCTAAAATGATGCATTTTACCCAAGTTGGCTCTAAAATGACCCATTTTACCTAGATTAGCTCATAAATGATCCATTTCACCTAGGTTAGCTCCAAAATGACCCATCTTACCTAGGCTAGCTCCAAAATGACCCATTTTACCTAGATTAGCTCATAAATGATCCATTTCACCTAAATTAGCTCTTAAATGATCCATCTCACCTTAGTTAGCTCAAAAACGATCCATTTCACCTTAATTAGCTAAAAAACGATCCATTTCACCTTACTTAGCTCATAAACGACCCATTTCAACTAAGTTAGCTCATAAATGATCCATTTCACCTAAGTTAGCTCAAATACGATCCATTTCAACTTAGTTAGCCCAAAAACAATCCATTTCACCTTAGTTAGCTCATAAACGACCCATTTGAACTAAGTTAGCTCATAGATGATCCATTTCACCTTAGTTAGCTCATAAACGACCCATTTCAACTTAGTTAGCTCATATATGATCCATTTCACCTAAGTTAGCTCATAAATGACATATACTTCTTGTTCTAGTCTTCTTCTTCTAGTCACCTATTTCTAACTTTCTTATTTGCCATTTTGCAGATTTCATTCACTTCATGAAAGCTAGCTTGCTATGATGGAGTGCTTGTTTTTTCTTTGATGAAACTTTGCATTGTATCTAGCTTGGAACTTGCTATATTGATCAAACTTTGCATTGTAATATGTATATGGATGGAACAATGTGTATGGATGGAACTTGCTTATGTATGAATGGATGAAACTTAATTATGTGCTGGATATATATGTGATATGTTTGCTGTTAAATAGCCCTATGAAATATATCTATATATGTCATATATATTTGCTGTGAAAATTGTTGGATTCAGAAAAAACAAAAAAAGCCAATATACAGGCTCTTTGCCGTCTGCCACCGACGGCAACGGCCTCTTTGCCGTCCGCCGTGGATGGCAAATAGGACACATGGCAGCCAACTGTGCTTCCTGGGAGCTGACCCATTTGGCCAGTTTGCCTATAGTGGCAGACGGCAAAGAGTGGTGACGTCATGCTGACACCATGCGGCGGGCGGCAAAGGGCTGCCGTTAGCCACCTAATGGACTAACAGAGAAATTTTTGCCGTCCGCTTTCTTTGCCGTCCACTGCGGATGGCAAAGGACCCTTTGCCGTCAGCCGCATAAAGCGGACGGCAAAGTAGCTGTTTGCCGGATCTTAATTTGCCGTCCATGTTTTCCGTCCGCGGCGGACGGCAAAGACCTTTGCCATCCGCCATTCATGCCTTTGCCATCCGCCGTGGCAAACGGCAAAGTAGCTGATTCATGTAGTGTAGGTACCCCGAAAACATCCAGGGAGCACCCAAAACACAATTTCCACTGCCGTAACCTTCTGTATCCGCGAGATCCCATCTTGGAGCATTCGTCGGTGCTCTGCCGGAGGGGGAATCGACCACGGAGGGCTTCTACATCAACACCATAGCCCTTCCGGTGAGTTGTGAGTAGTTTACCACAGACCTTCGGGTCCATAGTTATTAGCTAGATGGCTTCTTCTCTCTTTTTGGATCTCAATACAATGTTCTCCCCCTCTCTTGTGGAGATCTATTCGATGTAATCTCTTTTTGCGGTGTGTTTGTCGAGATCCGATGAATTGTGGGTTTACGATCAAGTTTATCTATGAGAAATATTTGTATCTCCTATGAATTCTTTTATGCATGATTGAGTTATCTTTGCAAGTCTCTTCGAATTATCAGTTTGGTTTGGCCTACTAGATTGGTCGTTCTTGCCACGGGAGAAGTGCTTAGCTTTGGGTTCAATCTTGCGGTGTCCTTACCTAGTGACAGAAAGGGTTGCAAGGCACGTATTGTAATGTTGCCATCGAGGATAAAAAGATGGGGTTTATATCATATTGCATGAGTTTATCCCTCTACATCATGCCATCTTGCTTAATGCGTTACTCTGTTCTTTATTAACATAATACTCTAGATGCAGGCAGGAGTCGGTCGATGTGTGGAGTAATAGTAGTAGATGCAGGCAGGAGTCGGTCTACTTGTTGCGGACGTGATGCCTATATACATGATCATGCCTAGATAATCTCATAATTATTCGCTTTTCTATCAGTTGCTCGACAGTAATTTGTTCACCCACCGTAATACTTATGCTATCTCAAGAAAAGCCTCTAGTGAAACCTATGGCCCCCGGGTCTATCTCTTATCATATTTGCTTCCAGTTTACTTTTATTTGCATCTTTATTTTTTGCATCTATATTATAAAATACCAAAAATATATTTATCTTATCATACTATCTCTATTAGATCTCACATTCGCAAGTGGCCACGAAGGGATTGACAACCCCTTTACTGCGTTGGTTGCGAGTTCTTTGTTTGTTTGTGTAGGTGCGTGGGACTTTTGAGGAGCCTCCTATTGGATTGATACCTTGGTTCTCAAAAAATGAGGGAAATACTTACGCTACTATTGTTGCATCACCCTTTCCTCTTCAAGGAAAACCAATGCAACCTCAAGACGTAGCAACAAGGATTTCTGGCGCCGTTGCCGGGGAGGTCTTCGCTCAAGTCAAGACATACCAAGTACCCATCACAAACTCATCTCCCTCGCATTTACATTATTTGCCATTTGCCTCTCGTTTTCCTCTCCCCCACTTCACCCTTGTCGTTCTATTCGCCCTCTCTTTCCCAATCTCTCTCTCTTGCCTTTTTCTGTTTGCTCGGGTGTTAGATCTTTTATCGTGTCATTATGGCTAGCTCTGTTTTTATCCCTTCGTCTACCGACTTTGAAGTTCTTCACTTCAAACAAAGACAAGGAGAAAATTTAAAAGATGCTTGGTTCAGGATGCTAGAATCTTATCGTAGTTGCGCTGTAGAAGGATATTTCAAGATTTTAATTTGCAATTTTTATGTTGGGTTGACCCTACTCCATAGACAACTCCTTGATTTTGCGGCAAAAGGGTGTTTTATTGAAGTTGATCCTAGTTTCGCTTATGAAATTATAGAGGGTTTAGTAGGAGTACTTACCCTACAAAAGGGATCACCCTTCTCTCATGAAGGAACCCAAATTTTAGAGAAACTATGTGAATTGCAAAAATTTGTTGAACCACTTAAGAATATTGGTGGGAGTATCAACCGCATGAATAACTTGATTACACTTTGTAATAAGCGGTTGGATGCCTTAGATCAAAAGATCTCCGAGCATGAAGGGAAACGCAAGGAGCCTTCCAGATCCGAGCATAACCCCATTAAAAAGACAAGTTCCAAAGATGGCACTACTTAGATCTATCTTCGCTTTTATGCCTAGCTAGGGGCGTTAAACGATAGCGCTAGTTGGGAGGCAACCCAATTTTCTTTATGTTTTTTGTTTTTGTTCCTGTTTAGTAATAAATCTTGCATCTACTCTCTGTTTAGATGTGTTTTTATCTTTTAATTAGTGTTTGTGCCAAGTAGAACCTATAGGATAACCTATGATGATAGTTGATTTGATTCTGCTGAAAAACAGAAACTTTGCACGCACGAATTTAATTTTGTTAAATCACAGAAATGTGATTTTGCGTTGATTGTTTTTGCTGATGATCAATAGACAAGTTGTCCAGGACTTCTTATTTTGGTAGGATTTTTAGTGTCCCAGAAGTTTGCATTAGTTACAGATTTCTACAGATTGTTCTGTTTTTGACAGATTCTGTTTTTCGTGTGTTGTTTGCTTATTTTGATGCATCTAGGGCTAGTAAAATAGTTTATAAACCATAGATAAGTTGGAATACAGTAGGTTTAACACAAAAATAAATAAAGAATGAGTTCATTACAGTACCTTATGTGGTGGTTTTGTTGTCTTTCACTAACGGAGCTTATAAGATTTCCTGTTGAGTTTTGTGTTGTGAAGTTTTCAAGTTTTGGGTAAAGCTTTTATGGACTATGGAATAAGGAGTGGCAAGAGCCTAATCTTGGGGATGCCCATGGCACCTCAAGATATTCAAGGATAGCCAAAATCATAAGCTTGGGGAAGCCCCGGGAAGGCATCCCCTCTTTCGTCTTCGTTCATTGGTAACTTTACTTGGAGCTATATTTTTATTCGCCACATGATATGTGTTTTGCTTGGGGCGTCGTGTATTATATTAGTCTTTCCTTTTTAGTTTACCACAATCATACTTTATGTACACACCTTTTGGGAGAAGCCTACTTGACTAGAATTTGCTAGAATACTCTATGTGATTCACTTATATCTTTTGAGCTTGATAGTTTTTGCTCTAGTGCTTCACTTATATTTTTAGAGCACGGTGGTAACTTAATTTCGAAGAAATTGATAGTCTCTCATGCTTCACTTATATTATTTTGAGAGTCTTTTAGAACAGCATGGTATTTGCTTTGGTTACAAATTTGGTCCTAGAATGATGAGCATCCAAGTTGGGTATAATAAAAACTATCATAGAAAGTGAATTAGATGCTATGATCAATTTGTTGCTTGATAATTGTTTTGAGATATAAAGGTAGTAATGTTAGGGTCATGCTAGTGGATAATTATGAAATTGAGAAATACTTTTGTTGAAGTTGGCAAGTCCCGTAGCATGCACGTATGGTAAAAGTTGTGTGGCAAATTTGTTGCATGAGGTGCTCTTTTGATTGTCTTCCTTATGAGTGGCAGTCGGGGACGAGCGATGGTCTTTTCCTACCAATCTTGGGGCATGTGTAGTAGTACTTTGCTTCGAGGGCTAAGTAGACTTTTGCAATAAGTATATGAGTTCTTTATGACTAATGTGAGTCCATGGATATACGCACACTCATCCTTCCACTTTGCTAGCCTTTCTTATTACCGCGCAACTCTCACCGATATTGAACCCATTATTTACCTTCCTCAAAATAGCCATCATACCTACCTATTATGGCATTTCCATAGCCATTCCGAGATATATTGCCATGCAACTTTCCACCGTTCCTCTTATTATGACACGTTTCATCATTGTCATATTGCTCTTTGCATGATCATGTAGTTGACATCGTATTTGTGGCAAGGCCACCTTCATAATTTTCATACATGTTGCTCTTGGTTCATTGCATATCCCGGTACACCACCGGAGGCATTCATATAGAGTCATATCTTGTTCTAGCTTTGAGTTGTAATTCTTGAGTTGTAAATCCATAAAAGTGTGATGATCTTCATTATTAGAGCATTGTCTCAGTGAGGAAAGGATGATGAAGACTATGATTCCCCCACAAGTCGGGATGAGACTTCGGACTTTACAAAAGAAAAAAAAGAGAAAAAAAGGCCAAAAAGAAGAAAAAGAGAGGCCAAAGAAAAAAACGAAAGAAAAAAAGGGAAAAGAAAAAAATGAGAGAAAAAGAGAGAAGGGACAATGCTACTATCTCTTTTTCCACACTTGTGCTTCAAAGTAGCACCATGATCTTCATGTTAGAGAGTCTCCTATGTTATCACTTTCATATACTAGTGGGGATTTTTCATTATAGAACTTGGCTTGTATATTCCAATGATGGGCTTCCTCAAAATGCCCTAGGTCTTCGTGAGCAAGCAAGTTGGATGCACACCCACTTAGTTTCTTTTGGTGAGCTTTCATATATTTATAGCTCTAGTGCATCCATTTCATGGCAATCCCTACTCACTCACATTGATATCTATTGATGGGCATCTCCATAGCCCGTTGATACGCCTAGTTGATGTGAGACTATCTTCTCATTTTTTGTCCTTACAACCACCACCATATACCACCTTAGTGCTATGTCCATGGCTTACGTTCATGTATTGCATAAGAGTTGAAAAAAGTTGAAGCGCGTTAAAAAGTATGAAACAATTGCTCTGCTCGTCATCGGGGTTGTACATGATGGGAATATTTTGTGTAATGGAAATGAAGCATGGCCTAACTATATGATATTGTAGGGATAAGCTTTCTTTGGCTATGCTATTTTAATAGGACATGATTGTTTGTTAGTATGCTTTGAAGCATTATTATTTTTATGTTTTATAAGCTTTTATCTTAAATCATTTGGATCTGAACATTCATGCCACAATAAAGAAAATTACATTGAGAATTATGCTAGGTAGCATTCCACATCAAAAATTCTGTTTTTATCATTTACCTACTCGAGGACGAGCAGGAATTAAGCTTGGGGATGCTTGATACATCTCCAACGTATCTATATTTTGTTATTGTTCCACGCTATTATATTACCCCTTTTGGATGTTTATGGGCTTTATTTTACACATTTATATCATTTTTGGGACTAACCTACTAACCGGAGGCCCAACCCGTATTGTTGTTTTTTTGCCTATTTCAGTATTTCATAGAAAAGGAATATCAAACGGAGTCCAAACGGAATGAAACCTTCGGGAGCGTGATTTTTGGAACGAACGTGATCCAGAGGACTTGGAGTGCAAGTCAAGAAGCAGCCGAAGCGGCCACAAGAGGGTACGGCGCCCCCCCTACAGGGCACCCCTATCTCGTGGGCCCCTCGGGCGGCCACCGACGTACTTCTTCCTCCTATATAAGCCTAGGTACCCCGAAAGCATCCAAGGAGCACCCAAAACACAATTTCCACCGCCGTAACCTTCTGTATCCGCGAGATCCCATCTTGGAGCCTTCGCCGGCGCTCTGCCGGATGGGGAATCCACCACGGAGGGCTTCTACATTAACACCATAGCCCTTCCGATGAGTTGTGAGTAGTTTACCATAGACCTTCGGGGCCATAGTTATTAGCTAGATGGATTCTTCTCTCTTTTTGGATCTCAATACAATGTTCTCCCCCTCTCTTGTGGAGATCTATTCGATGTAATCTCTTTTTGCGGTGTGTTTGTCAAGATCCGATGAATTGTGGGTTTATGATCAAGTTTATCTATGAGAAATATTTGAATCTCCTCTGAATTCTTTTATGTATGATTGAGTTATCTTTTCAAGTCCCTTCAAATTATCAGTTTGGTTTGGCCTACTAGATTGGTCTTTCTTGCCATGGGAGAAGTGCTTAGCTTTGGGTTCAATCTTGCGGTGTCCTTACCCAGTGACAGAAAGGGTTGCAAGGCACGTATTGTATTGTTGCCATCGAGGAAAAAAGATGGGGTTTATATCATATTGCATGAGTATATCCCTCTACATCATGTCATCTTGCTTAATGCGTTACTCTGTTCTTTATGAACTTAATACTCTAGATGCAGGCGGAGTCAGTCGATGTGTGGAGTAATAGTAGTAGATGCAGGCAGGAGTCGGTCTACTTGTTGCGGACGTGATGCCTACATACATGATCATGCCTAGATAATCTCATAATTATTCGCTTTTCTATCAATTGCTCGACGGTAATTTGTTCACCCACCGTAATACTTATGCTATCGTGAGAGAAGCCTCTAGAGAAACCTATGGCCCCCGGATCTATCTCTTATCATATTTGCTTCCAATTTACTTTTATTTGCATCTTTACTTTTTGCATCTATATTATAAAACACCAAAAGTTTTATCTTATCATACTATCTCTATTAGATCTCACTTTCGCAAGTGGCCTGAAGGGATTGACAAACCCTTCATTGCGTTGGTTGCGAGTTCTTTGTTTGTTTGTGTAGGTGTGTGGGACTTTTGAGGAGCCTCCTACTGGATTGATACCTTGGTTCTCAAAAACTGAGGGAAATACTTACGCTACTATTGCTGCATCACCCTTTCCTCTTCAAGGAAAACCAAGGCAAGCTCAAGACATAGCAGAGCCCAGCCCACCTGGGGGCTGGTTCCCCTCCATATTCAGCCCATAGGGCCCTCTGGGGCATGTGGACCCTCCCGGTGGATCCCCGGAACCCTTTCGCTGGTCCCGGTACAATACCGATAAACCCCCGAACACTTCCGGTGATCGAATAAGGACTTCTCATATATAAATCTTTATCTTCAGACCATTCGAGAACTCCTCGTGACGTCCGGGATCTCATTCGGGACTCCGAACAACATTCGGTAACCACATACTAATTCCCATAACAACTCTAGCATCACCGAACCTTAAGTGTGTAGACCCTTCGGGTTCGGGAATCATGCGGACATGACCGAGACATCTCTCCGGCCAATAACCAACAGTGGGATCTGGATACCCATGTTGGTTCCCACATGTTCCATGATGATCTCATCGGATGAACCATGATGTCGGTGATTCAATCAATCCCGTATACAATTCCCTTTGTCAATCAGTATGTTACTTGCCCGAGATTCGATCGTTGGTATCCCAATACCTCGTTCAATCTCGTTACCGGCAAGTCTCTTTACTTTTTACTGTAATGCATGATCCCATGACTACCTGCTGAAGGAAATGTGCCCTAGAGGCAATAATAAAGTTATTATTTATTTCCTTATATCATGATAAATGATTATTATTCATGCTAGAATTGTATTAACCGGAAACATAATACATGTGTCAATACATAGACAAACAGATTGTCACTAGTATGCCTCTACTTGACTAGCTTGTTGATCAAAGATGGTTATGTTTCCTAGCCATAGACATGAGTTGTCATTTGATTAACGGGATCACATCATTAGGAGAATGATGTGATTGACTTGACCCATTCCGTTAGCTTAGCACTTGATCGTTTAGTATGTTGCTATTGCTTTCTTCATGACTTATACATGTTCCTATGACTATGAGATTATGCAACTCCCGTTTACCGGAGGAACACTTTGTGTGCTACCAAACATCACAACGTAACTGGGTGATTATAAAGGTGCTCTACAGGTGTCTCCGAAGGTACATGTTGGGTTGGCGTATTTCGAGATTAGGATTTGTCACTCTGATTGTCGGACAGGTATCTCTGGGCCCTCTCGGTAATACACATCACTTAAGCCTTGCAAGCATTGCAATTAATGAGTTAGTTGCGGGATGATGTATTACGGAACGAGTAAAGAGACTTGCCGGTAACGAGATTGAACTAGGTATTGAGATACCGACAATCGAATCTCGGGCAAGTAACATACCGATGACAAAGGAAACAACGTATGTTGTTATGCGGTTTGACCGATAAAGATCTTCGTAGAATATGTTGGATCCAATATGAGCATCCAGGTTCTGCTATTGGTTATTGACCGGAGATGTGTCTAGGTCATGTCTACATTGTTCTCGAACCCGTAGGGTCCGCACGCTTAAGGTTTCGATGACAGTTATATTATGAGCTTATGAGTTTTGATGTACCAAAGGAGTTCGGAGTCCCGGATGAGATCGCGGACATGGCAAGGAGTCTCGAAATGGTCGAGGCGTAAAGATCGATATATTGGATGACTATATTCGGACTTCGGAAAGGTTCCGAGTGATTCGGGTATTTTTGGAAGTACCGGGGAGTTACGGGAATTCGTCGGGGAGTATATGGGCCTTATTGGGCCATACGGGAATAGAGGAGAGAGGCCGAAAGGGAGGAGGCGTGCAGCCCCCCTCTGGTCCAAATTGGACAACGGGTGCAGCCCCCTTTTCCTTCCTCCTCTCCCCCTCTTTGCTTCTCTCCTACCCCAACAAGGAAGGGGGGGAGTCCTACTCTCGCTGGGAGGAGGACTCCTCCTGGCGCGCCCCTCCTGGCCGGTCGACCCCCTCCCCCTGGCTCCTTTATATACGGGGGCAGGGGGGCACCTCTAGGCATAACACAAGTTGATCTTCGTGATCGTTCCTTAGTCGTGTGCGGTGCCCCCCTCCACCATAGTCCACCTCGATAATATCGTAGTGGTGCTTAGGCGAAGCCCTGCGACGGTAGAACATCAAGATCGTCACCACGCCGTCGTGCTGACGGAAATCTCCCTCGACACTCGGCTGGATCGGAGTTCGAGGGACGTCATTGAGCTGAATGTGTGCTAGAAATCGGAGGTGCCATAGTTTTGGTGCTTGATCAGTCGGGCCGTGAAGACGTACAACTACATCAACCGCGTTGTGCTAACGCTTCCGCTTTCGGTCTACGAGGGTACATGGACACACTCTCCCCTCTCGTTGCTATGCATCACCATGATCCTTGTGTGTGCGTAGGAAAAATTTGAAATTACTACGTTCCCCAACAGTGGCATCCGAGCCAGGTTTTATGCGTAGATGTCATATGCACGAGTAGAACACAAGTGAGTTGTGGGCGATACAAGTCATAATGCTTACCAGCATGTCATACTTTGGTTCGGCGGTATTGTTGGATGAAGCGGCCCGGACCGACATTACGCGTACGCTTACGTGAGACTGGTTCTACCGACGTGCTTTGCACACAGGTGGCTGGCGGGTGTCAGTTTCTCCAATTTTAGTTGAACCGAGTGTGGCTACGCCCGATCCTTGCGAAGGTTAAAACAGCACCAACTTGACAAACTATCATTGTGATTTTGATGCGTAGGTAAGAACGGTTCTTGCTAAGCCCGTAGCAGCCACGTAAAATTTGCAACAACAAAGTAGAGGATGTCTAACTTGTTTTTAAAGGGCAGGTTGTGATGTGATATGGTCGATACGTGATGCTATATTTTATTGTATGAGATGATCATGTTTTGTAACCGAAGTTATCGGCAACTGGCAGGAGCCATATGGTTGTCGCTTTATTGTATGAAATGCAAACGCCCTGTAATTGCTTTACTTTATCACTAAGCGGTAGCGATAGTCGTAGAAGCAATAGACGGCGTAAATGACAATGATGCTACAATGGAGATCAAGGTGTCGTGCCGGTGACGATGGTGATCATGGAGGTGCTTCAGAGATGGAGATCACAAGCACAAGATGATGATGGCCATATCATATCACTTGTATCGATTGCATGTGATGTTTATCCTTTATGCATCTTATCTTGCTTTGATTGACGGTAGCATTTTAAGATGATCTCTCACTAATTATCAAGAAGTGTTCTCCCTGAGTATGCACCGTTGTGAAAGTTCTTCGTGCTGAGACACCACGTGATGATCGGGTGTGATAGGCTCTACGTTCAAATACAACGGGTGCAAAACAATTGCACACGCGGAATACTCAGGTTAAACTTGACGAGCCTAGCATATACAGATATGGCCTCGGAACATGGAGACCGAAAGGTCAAGCGTGAATCATATAGTAGATATGATCAACATAGTGATGTTCACCATTGAAAACTACTCCATCTCACGTGATGATCGGACATGGTTTAGTTGATTTGGATCACGTGATCACTTAGATGACTAGAGAGATGTCTGTCTAAGTGGGAATTCTTAAGTAATATGATTAATTGAACTTAAATTTATCATGAACTTAGTCCTGGTAGTATTTTGCAAATTATGTTGTAGATCAATAGCTCGCGTTGTTGCTTTCATATGTTTATTTTGATGTGTTTCTAGAGAAAACTGTGTTGAAAGATGTTTTTAGCAGTGATGCGGATTGGATCCGTAATCTGAGGTTTATCCTCATTGCTGCACAGAAGAATTATGTCCTTGATGCACCGCTAGGTGACAAACCTATTGCAGGAGCAAATGCAGACATTATGAACGTTTGGCTAGCTCAAAATGATGACTACTTGATAGTTTAGTGCACCATGCTTAAACGGCTTAGAATCGGGACTTCAAAGACGTTTTGAACATCATGGACCATATGGGATGTTCCAGGAGTTGAAGTTAATATTTCCAGCAAATACCCGAGTTGAGAGATATGAAGTCTCCAACAAGTTCTATAGCTAAAAGATGGAGGAGAATCGCTCAACTAGTGAGCATGTGCTCAGATTGTCTGGGTACTTCAATCGCTTGAATCAAGTGGGAGTTAATCTTCCAGATAAGATAGTGATTGACAGAATTCTCTAGTCACCATCACTAAGTTACTAGAACTTCGTGATGAACTATAGTATGCAAGGGATGACAAAAACGATTCTCGAGCTCTTCGTGATGTTGAAATCGACGAAGGTAGAAATCAAGAAAGAGCATCAAGTGTTCATGATTGACAAGACCACTAGTTTCAAGAAAAGGGCAAAGGGAAAGAAAGGGAAACTTCAAGTAGAATGGCAAACAAGTTGTCACTCCCGTGAAGAAGACCAAAGCTGGACCAAAGCCTGAAACTGAGTGCTTACACTGCAAAGGAAATGGTCACTGGAAGCGGAAATGCCCTGAATATTTGGTGGATAAGAAGGATGGCAAAGTGAACAAGGGTATATTTGATATCCAGGTTATTGATGTGTGCCTTACTGGTGTTTGTAGTAGCCCCTGAGTATTTGATACTTGTTTGTTTGCTAAGGTTAGTAACTCAAAACAGGAGTTACAGAATAAATAGAGACTAGTTGAAGGGGAAGTGACGATGAGTGTTGGAAGTAGTTCCAAGATTGATATGATCATCATCGCACACTCCCTATACTTTCGGGATTAGTGTTGAACCTAAATAAATGTTATTTGGCGTTTGCATTGAGCATGAATATGATTTGATCATGTTTATTGCAACATGGATTTTTGGAGAGTGGTGTCTCCTAGATTGGTTAGGCGTCACTTGGGAGCCTCCGCCAAGATTGTGGAGTTGAACCAAGGAGTTTGTAAGGGCAAGGAGATCACCTACTTCGGGAAGATCTACCCAAGTGAGGCAAGTCCTTCGTGGGCGATGGCCATGGTGGGATAGATAAGGTTGCTTCTTCATGGACCCTTCATGGGTGGACCCCTCCGTGGACTCGCGCAGCCGTTACCCTTCGTGGGTTGAAGTCTCCATCAACATGGATGTATGATAGCACCACCTATCAGAACAACGCCAAAAATCTCCGTGTCAAATTGCATTTGTTCCCTCCAAACTCCCCCCTACCTTCATATGCAATGATTTACATAGGTTGATTGCTTGACTAGTGTTAAGTTGCTAAAATCTGCCAAGACTTAAAATTGGGAAAAGGCTAGATTTTTATTTGGTCAAGTAGTCTAATCACCCCCCCCCCTCTAGACATACTTTCGATCCTACAACTTGTCGATTCTTGCATCACCCACTGGTTTTCTCTCTCTTGCATATCCAGTGAGGTTGTCGGATGCGTACTGTGAAATCTTCTTGTGCGAAGGACTTGCATGAACTTGACATCATACTCACTGTATGAAGAAATATCTGATTCTCGAGCCATACAATTGTTCTGACTGATACTTATTGCTGGCCCAACTATTGCAGATCTGCCACATGGAAAACACTGCCATATGCTGACAAACCATTGTTTAATATCTTGTATCAGTGTCGTACTGAGTAAGATTGGGCAGCTTGCATTGGAAACCATCATGATATCATGCTGAAGAAGACTGATGGCTTGGGCTCGAACTTGCCGGCGGATAACTTGCTGAGGAAGTGATGCGGAGCATCCCACGATCATCCCCATGGACGCATCTACATCTCCTACAACACCACTTGGACCTATGACTAGAGCACATGCAAGAGCTCTCGAAACCGAGGTGACATCACTCCTCTCACAACTCCCTTTCGAATCACACGAGACATGGCTACTACCCCAAACGGAGATGCTTTGCATACTCAGGTACCAAGGAGTTAGCCATGGAGAAGCTAGGAAGCAAGGAGAACCTGAAGCGGAAGACATGCGTGAAGACGGAGAAGAAAACCTCCAAGTCCCTGGCTGGCCGGACAATCCGAATGAGGGCCAGGACGATCCGTACCCCGGTGCGGACGATCCGGCGAACTCCCCCAACGACACCCGAAACCAGACCCCAAAGTCGGACCATCCAGACGCCAACCCGGATCATCCGGACATTGCCCGAACATCCGGACCTGCACCGCCGCCGCCTGCCTCACCAGTTCATCCGGGCCACCACCCAGGATCATCCGGACAGAGCCTGGATCATCCGGCTCCTCACCCAGATCATTCGGACCCCGCCTGCATGCGCGTGTTGGGCTGAGGCCCATGTACCCCTTTCCCCCCTAGCCTATATAAACGACTCCTCCTCCTCTCTTCTAGACTTAGCATTGGTTTAGCTCATACTCTGAGATAGAGCTTTGCTCATCCATCCGGATCTACTCCACCGCGAGGGACCGACACCTCTTTGGAGAAGATCCTTGTTGGATTCAAGACCTCCATTCGGAGAAGACCGTCTTCAAGACCTCCTCACGGAGAAGAACCGGTTACCCTATGTATCATCCTATGTTGGATTTGGATCTTGTACTCCTTTGTGTTTCAATGATCTAGCACATGTGTGACTTTGTTCTTATTGGTTGAGTGTTCTCTCATGTTTTTCCCTCGTTCCCTCCTTGTGTTCTTCATAGGGATCCGCTCCAAATGTGAAAGATTGGCCTCTAGGATTCTACCGTACATCATCTTGGTATCAGAGCCAGGTTGATCACGTTTTTGGAGCCCCTACCCTTTGTTTTCTAGCTTGATTTTGTTGATCTCGTCCTAAATCCGAAAATCCCCACCAAAAATAGCCCCCAAATTTCTTTGTGATTTGTTGGTTCTGATGATGTTTTTTTGATTTTTGATCCGTGGATTCGTTGTGTAACTCATGGATCTTGCGTTTCCCCACCTTCTCACCCTCGAAATCCATCCAAAATCCACGAAATCTTATAATTTCTCCCTGTTTTCGTGTTCATCCTGAGCCATCCCGTGCGTAGTTGACCTGCCCGGATCATCCGGACCTTGACCTGGATCATCCGGACTCGCCCGGATCATCCGGCTCCTGGCCCGGATCATCCGGCTTCGTCTGCCGAAACTGCATTTTCTGCAGTTTTTCTCCTCCACCACCTACGCCTCCGCACACCACCACTTCGACCACCACCACCTTCACCCGCCAACACCATGACATACCCCTCCGTACCACCATTCGACTTTGGGTTTAAGAATTTGAGTTGTGGTTTCCTGTGTCCTATTGTGTTTCGGCTATATAGGTACGGCGCGACATCAACATCACCACCACTCATCTTCGTCGACTACTCATCATCGCTACGGATGGTAACATCGACAACATCTTTGTCTATGCCTTGCCATTGCATTGATAACCACCATGGCCTTACTTTTGCATTGCTTACCCATCGAGACTAGCCATTGAGTATTGCCAGCAACGTGACTTGTGCACATTAGTGATCATTCTCTCCATAAGCATACATACCATATCATCGTGGTGCATTTCTTGTTATCATCTCTTGTGTCACAAATTGGCTTCGCATACACAACTGCTACCTTGGTTCGTGAAGTTTTGCATGAGAAAAGAGCTCAAAAAGTGAAAGAGCCAAACAAGCTTTTAAGCAAAAAGCGAAAGATAAGCAAAGAGCTTATAAGCAAGAACCATAGCATCAACCTACATTAAGATTGTCATATCCGATCATCTTGGACCATATCACCGAAATACCATACATATAGCATACCTTGGATAGAGGTCGTTGCATTTTTGCCTAGTAGATTGTGCACAAGTTCCGTATCCGCCTTTTGTGCAATCGTGCTAGCGTCTCTCTAGTATTGTGCAACAAGAGCATTTTCGTGGACTCCACATTTTGGCTCATTTTTGGTTTGCACAATCCCAATTATCTATTTGTGTGTGTGTTTCCATGTACCACTACTTGCTTGGTCAACTTTTTGCATTTTCGAATTTGCGAATCTTTTTCAACATCTTTGAGTCAAACTAACAATTGCATCAAATTTTGTGCCACCATCCTAACCAAGCTCCACCATAAGCTTTTACTTGTGTAGGTGTGAGAACCGACAAGAATTGGTACCAATTGTGCTATTTCATTGTCCGCATTAGAGTGATCTTGATCCATCTTCAACATCGGTCAAGGTACATTTGGTATAAGTTCTTCTCTTTCTCCCACTCACATTTTGCTTGGCATGATGGATAGTCCAAGTACTTCTACCAACCCACTCTTCATCAAGCAAGATGCCGACATGTCATCATTCGCCACCAAGAGCCACCTCTTTGGTGCACAACAAGCATTGCATCAAGAGCAACAAGCAATGACCGACCGCATCGACAATCTCGCCACCGACTTGCGACTCTGCGAGCAACGTACAAGAGACTACTTTGACAACAAGCTCGACGCTCACAAGCAAGAGAATGATGCAAGAATGGACGATATCCGCGCCTTGTTGGTGAATCGCCCTCCTTCCACTTCTTCATACTCAAGACGGAGCCACTCAAGTCGACACTCCGACGACACCCTCCCCGGCTCAAGTACCCCGACATCGAACACTCTTCACCGAGCCACGCGTCAAGACCGTCATGCATCTCGCAATCCTCTACACGGCAAGCATTCACAAGAGCAAGTCGACGAGCAAGTACTTCGTCCTCAACCACACCAAGTTGCTTTTGCACAAGCTCAAGAATGACAACGCCAATGTCACCAAGACGAAGAGCGAGCGCAACAACATCAAGATGCACAAGACATCGAGGCTCAACATCTTCAACAACAACAACAATGTGAAGCACAAGCTCTTGAGGCGCACCGTGCACTTCAAGAATCAAGTCGAGCCATCGCCAACCACAACCGCGATATGCGCAATCAATAGGAAGCACTTCAAGAAGAAATCCAAGAGCGGAACTACCAACCGCGAGTGCAACATCAAGTTCCTCAAGCTCCTCCACAAGCTCAGCAAGCCCCTCCACAACCTCAAGTTCAACAAGAGCAAGTTGACTATGGACATCCTCCATGCCAATAGCAACATGAGGTTGATTATCCTCCATGTCAAGGGCGTCATCATCATCCTCGACCACAACACAATGAAGAGCAATGCTATGGCAAGCTCAAGTTCACCATGCGCAAGTTTAATGGAAGCAATGATCTCGAAGAGTACCTATCATGGGCATTGAAGGTCGACAAAATCTTTCGTTTGCACAACTATGAGGAAGAGAAGAAGATCGCTATGGCATCACTTGAGTTCCAAGACTATGTGCTCATATGGTGGGAACAAGTCCTTGAGCGACGAGAAGCAAGAGGTGAACCACCAATCACCACTTGGGCTCAAATGAAAGATGTCATGCGAGCACATTTTGTGCCCACCTATTACAACCGCGATCTTTTCAAGAAGCTCCAACTACTCAAGCAAGGAACAAAGAGTGTTGAAGAATACTACAAGGAGATGGAGATAGCCATGATATGAGCCAATGTCACGGAAGATGATGAGCAAACTATGGCACACTTCTTGAATGGCCTCAATCATCCCATCAAGAAGATTGCCGACTTCCAACCCTACTCCAACCTCATTGAGCTCGTGCATCAAGCTACCAAGGCGGAACGTCAAGTGCAAGATGAATTCAAGTACGCCAAGTACTCATCCAAGACCTATGGCTTCTCCAACATCCAAGCTTCAACGACTCCAAATTCTACCTCAACAAAGCCATCTACAAGCAACGACGACAAGTCAAGTTAGAAGAAAACTTCGACAACCTCAAGTCGTCCTCCTCCTACTACAAGCAACTTCAAGCCACGCGCTTCATCATCTACTCCAACCGATGAGACCATCAATACAAGCTCCTTCAAGTGTTTCACTTGCGACGGCCGAGGCCACAAGTCCTTCCAATGTACAAACAAGCGCACCATGATCCTCAACGATGATGGAACCTATGCCTCCATGAGTGAAGAGGAAATGGAAGCCCTTGAGCAAGTGTCCATGCGCCGGCGTGTGAATGAGGATGAATATGATCAAGTATTTTGTGATGAGGATTCGAGCGCCGCTCTCGTTGTCTCCAAAGTCTTGACTCTTCAACATCAACAAGACAAAGACCAAAGATGCCACATCTTCCACACAAAGGCCGGCATTAATGGACGGTCCGTCAAGGTCATCATCGATGGAGGTAGTTATCACAACTTGGCAAGCGAAGAACTATGCTCCAAGCTCCAATTGGTCAAGATGAAGCACCTACACCCATAGAAGGTCCAATGGCTAAGCGACTCCGGCACTATAAAAGTTGAGCATACGGTCAACGTTTCCTTCAAAATTGGAGCATATGAAGACACTTTGGAGTGTGATGTCGTTCCGATGTCCGTTTGCCACCTCCTTCTTGGTTGACCATGGCAATTCGACCGCGGCGTCATCATGAAAGCAAAAGTGCTCCCTGGGTGGTTTTGGTAATTAATGTCAACATATCTCATGTTGGACTAACACTTTTACCTAGTATGTTTCAGATAAGTTCAACAATGAAGTGGCATGGACTAAAGTATGTGGAACCCCTTCAAGATGCTAAGGACAAAGGATTGGCTCAAGCTTCAAGCACAAGACTCTACATTTTCTATTTTAGTGATCCAAGATCACATTGAGTCTATAGGAAAAGCTAATACTATCAAGAGGGGATGAGGTGTTACTTAATGGCTTACTTGCTCAAAGTGCTTAGTGATATGCTCCAAAGCCCTCAACTACTTTCTCACATCCACATATGTCCTAAACCAAAATTTTAACTCGGCCCCACCGATTCTTTCTATCCAGCGCCACCGAGTTCAGATGTCTTAGCCACTGCCACAAACCCTAGGCAAATCGGTCTCACCGATAGGGATCTCGGTCTCACCGAGATGGGATTGTAATCTCTCTGTGTATGTCCATTACCAAAATAGGTCTCACCGACTTTGAGCAATCGGTACTACCGAGATTACAATGCAAACTCTTTGGTTAACTTATTACCAAAATCGGCCCCACCGAGTTTGTGTAATCGGTCCTACCGAGTTTGCCTGGCCAACTCTATGGTTAGCTTATTACCAAAATCGGTCTTACCAAGTTTGTGTAATCGGTCTCACCGAGATTACGTTATTCCCTAACCCTAACCAAATCGTTCCTACCGAGTTGCATGTCGGTCGCACCGAGAATCCTAATGATCACTAGATTTGTTGAATCGGTCGGACCGAGTTTCTCAATTCGGTTCCACCGAGATTGGTAAATTGTGTGTAACGGTTAGATTTTGTGTGGAGGCTATATATACCCCTCCACCCCCTCTTAATTCATGGAGAGAGCCATCAGAACGAACCTACACTTCCAACTTACATTTTCTAAGAGAGAACCATCTACTCATGTGTTGAGACCAAGATATTCCATTCCTACCATATGAATCTTGATCTCTAGCCTTCCCCAAGTTGCTTTCCACTCAAATATTCTTTCCACCAAATCCAAATCCTGTGAGAGAGAGTTGAGTGTTGGGGAGACTATCATTTGAAGCACAAGAGCAAGGAGTTCATCATCAACACACCATTTGTTACTTCTTGGAGAGTGGTGTCTCCTAGATTGGCTAGGTGTCACTTGGGAGCCTCCGACAAGATTGTGGAGTTGAACCAAGGAGTTTGTAAGGGCAAGGAGATCGCCTACTTCGTGAAGATCTACCGCTAGTGAGGCAAGTCCTTCGTGGGCGACGGCCATGGTGGGATTGACAAGGTTCCTTCTTCATGGACCCTTCTTGGGTGGAGCCCTCCATGGACTCGCGCAACCGTTACCCTTTGTGGGTTGAAGTCTCCATCAACGTGGATGTACGATAGCACCATCTATCGGAAACACGACAAAAACATATGTGTCTCCAATTGCGTTTGAATTCTCCAAACCCTTCCCTTTACATTCTTGCAAGTTGCATGCTTTACTTTCAGCTGCTCATATACTCTTTGCATGCTTGCTTGTTATGTATTGTGAGTGTTAAACTTGTGCCTAAACTCCACTTAAACTTAAAGAGTTTAAAAACTGCTACTTTGGGCACCTAGT
>NC_041383.1:117582116-117715009 GCF_002162155.2 Triticum dicoccoides
TAGACACCTCTTCTCGATACTTTCAATTGGCATCAGAGCTTTGGTCTCCATTGCTTTGGTTTAATCACCATTGGAGGAAGATGGATGAGTCTACTTTGGGGAGTCTTAGACAGAGAGTGCCTATACTTGATGGGGAGTATTTTCATGACTGGAAAAATGAGATGCTTGTGATTTTCAATCAATATCATTTGAACAAGTACATCGCTAGCCCTTGTGCACCTCATGTTGATCCTATGCATCCTACCCTTGATGAGTCAATTGACATGATCAGGAACCTTAATAACTGTTAATCTTATCACTAGAGGCTTGCCTAGAAACTTGATTAGAAACTTGCCTACTCTTGAGTGTGCCTACACTATATGGAAATTTCTCGAGGAACGATTTCTAGACTATTCCTTGAAAAATCTAGATGAAATTCTTCATAACTCCATTGCTTTGAGTAAGATGAATTCCAGTTATCCTATGTTTGGTGATTGTCTATTTGAACTTACAAATCTTATGCGTGCCAAAGGAAATGTTGGAATCATTAGCGATATTATTTCCAAAGCTATTAAAATTCATAAACAAGATCATTGTCAAACTCACTCTAACGAATCACCCTCTCTAGGGTTTGATCCACCACATGACGATGATGAACATGTTACTATGATGAGGATGATGATAGTGACTTTGATCTTGATGGTGCAATGAGACACTTTGGTCTTATGGCAAATCTTCGGGGATATATGCCAGGAGGAAAGGAATGGGTTCTTGATAGTGGGTGTACCAGTCACATGACCGGAGACAAAGCCATGTTTCATGAGCTTGCTGAAAACGATGGTCCTCAAAAGTATGTCACTGTCGGTGACAACTCAAAGGGTAAGGTGGTTGGCCTCGGTAAGGTGGCCATCTCACATGATAACTCCATTCAAAATGTTATGCTTGTTGAATCTCTTGGCTACAACTTACTTTAAGTATCTAGACTTGCTGATTTCGGTTTCAATGTCCTATTCACTGAAGTAGATTGCCAAGTGTTTCATAGAGATAATCATAAAATGGTCTTTACCGGTATACGTAGAGGTGATCTTTACATTGTTGACTTCACTAAAAAGGCTCAACCTAGAACTTGCTTTATTGCTAAATCTTCTAAAGGTTGGTTATGGCATAGATGGTTAGGTCATGTTGGTATGCAAAATCTTGACAAGCTTATTAACGGAAAGCATATCCTTGGTGTTAACGATGTCATATTTGATAAGGATAGACTTTGCAGCGCTTGTCAAGCAGGTAAGTAGGTTGGAGGAAGGCATCCCGTGAAGAACATCATGACCACAAGGAGGCCACTCGAGCTACTTCACATGGATCTTTTCGGTCCCAACGCTTACAAGAGTCTCGGTGGAAATTATTTTGGTCTAGTTATAGTGGATGATTTTTCAAGATTTACGTGGGTGTTCTTTCTCGATGATAAATTGCAGGTCCAAAAGATCTTCAAAAACTTCACTAGGAACGCCCAAAATCAATTTGAAGTGAAGATCACGAAGGTTCGCAGCGACAATGGTACGGAGTTCAAGAACGCAAATGTGGACACCTTTCTTGACGAAGAAGGGATTTCACATGAGTTATCAGCTACGTACACACCTCAACAAAATGGAGTTGTTGAGAGGAAGAACCAGACGCTCATCGAAATGGCACGAACGATGCTTGATGAGTACAAGACGCCAAAGCACTTTTGGGCGGAAGCGGTTGAGGCAGCTTGTCATGAAACAAATCGCTTGTATCTTCACAAGCTACTCAGCAAGACGGCATACGAGCTTCTCACCGGTAACAAACCCCAAGTTGGATACTTTCGAGCATTCGGCTCAAAGTGCTATATTCTTGATAAGCATCATCGTTCTAAATTTGCTCCTAAGTCTCATGAAGGTTTCCTACTCGGTTATGGCTCAAACTCTCACACTTACCGTGTCTACAATAATTTCACCTGAAAGGTAGAAGAGACGGTAGATGTGAAGTTTGATGAATCTAACGGCTCGCAAGTAGAGAAATTGCCAATTGATGTAGGAGACAAAGACCCCTCGGAAGCAATCCAAGACTTGTCTATTGGCAAGATTCG
Organism: Triticum dicoccoides; assembly: GCF_002162155.2. NCBI lineage: Eukaryota > Viridiplantae > Streptophyta > Magnoliopsida > Poales > Poaceae > Triticum > Triticum dicoccoides. The sequence goes on from NC_041383.1 coordinate 117,584,203, forward strand.
TCCAACAGAGGTGAAGGAGAGTACCTCGTTCGTCCAAGTGGAAGCTTCTACCTCACGACAAGGTGAACCAAGAATTGACACGGAAGCATCCACAAGTGGGACACACCAAGATGAAGAAAACAAGGAAGTACATCAAGAACGTCAACAACCTCCTTCTCCACCGCGACAAGAGAACGACAACGCCAACAATGAAGAAGAACAAGATGAAGAAGATGTTCAACCAAGACCCAAGCAAAAGCTTTCATGAGTTTGATCAAGAATTGCTAAAGACCATCCCGTCGAGCAAATCTACAATGATATTCAAATTAGGAGAATCACTCACTCATAAACTCGTTTAGGAGACTTTTGTGAACACTATTCATTCATCTCTAGCATTGAACCTATGAAGGTTGAAGAAGCATTGGAAGATCCGGATTGGACAAACGCTATGCATGAAGAGCTACACAACTTTGAGAGAAATCAAGTTTGGACATTGGTTGAGAAGCCCGACAACAACCACAACATCATCGGTACCAAATGGGTGTTTCGCAACAAGCAATATGAAGATGGACAAGTAGTTTGGAACAAAGCACGTCTCATTGCCCAAGGCTACACACAAGTCGAAGGTATGGACTATGGTGAGACTTATGCTCCCGTTGCTAGACTTGAGTCCATTCGCATCTTACTTGCCTATGCCAATCACCATGATATCACCTTATACCAAATGGACATTAAAAGTGCTTTTCTAAATGGTGAAATAGAGGAGGAAGTTTATGTCAAACAACCTCCCGGCTTTGTTAATCCTAAGAAACCTAATCATGTTTACAAACTGCACAAAGCTCTTTATGGTCTTAAACAAGCTCCTAGAGCTTGGTATAAATGCTTAACCAAGTTCCTTATTGAAAAAGGCTTTGAAATTGGAAAAATTGATTCTACACTTTTTAGTAAGAGGGTCAATGGAGAACTATTTGTATGCCAAATTTATGTCGATGATATTATATTTGGATCAACTAACCCTCATTTTAGTGAGAAGTTTGGAAAGCAAATGTCGGAGAAGTTTGAGATGTCTATGATGAGTGAACTCAAATTCTTTCTTGGTTTGCAAATCAAGCAAACTAAGGAAGGTACTTTTGCCTCTCAAACAAAGTACACCAAGGACTTATTCAAGAAGTTCAATATGCAAGAATGCAAAGGTATGACTACACCCATGCCTACTGGTGGACATCTTGATTTGACCAAAGATGGTGAACAGTCGATCAAAAGGTTTATCGCTCTATGATTGGTTCATTGTTATATCTATGTGCTTCACGTCCCGATATCATGCTAAGTGTGTGCATGTTTGCACGATATCAAGTTGTTCCTAAAGAATGTCATCTTAAGGCCGTGAAAAGGATAGTGAGATACCTAATCCATACACCAAACTTTGGCATTTGGTATCCAAAGAGGGCCTCTTTCGATCTTGTTGGCTACTCCAACTCGGACTATGCCGGTGACAAGGTTGATAGAAAGTCCACTTCGGGTACTTGTCAATTTCTTGGTAGATCTCTTGTATCTTGGTCATCCAAGAAACAAAACTCGATATCCTTATCCACCACCGAAGCGGAATACATTGCCGCTGGTTCATGTTGTGCTCAATTACTTTGGATGACCCAAACTCTTAAAGATATGGGATATATGTGAAACATGTTCCATTACTTTGTGATAATCAGAGTGCTATCAAGATTGCTCACAATCCTGTGCAACATTCTCGAACTAAGCATATTGAAGTTCTTCATCATTTCATTCGAGATCATGTTGCTAAGGGTGACATTAATCTTAAGCATGTTCACACCGAAAAGCAATTAGCGGATATATTCACTAAACCACTAGATGAGAAAGTGTTTTGCAGGTTAAGAGGTGAATTGAACATCATTGATGCTTCAAACTTGGAGTAGGAACTCCATTGGATACATGCAAGACATGAGCTTATAACTAATCCTTGATATTTCTCTTATGATGATGACTATCTTATGTCTTGGATATATTTGCACCTTGCATGTTATCTAAACCCTTGTAGGTACTTGGATGAATCTAAGTCTATGAGATGCAACTCCCTCACATCTTGAGCAATCTCTACATCACCAAGTCTCTACACAACGGTGGTTGAAGACAAGGAAGCATGGAACCATTCAAACATATCCTTTCACAAATTCTATGTTGAAATTCATGATTGTTATTTTCGATACACAAGTGCTCTTCCTTGCAAAAACAAACCCATGTAGGTAGATGAACTCAAATTCCAAGTGGTGCTCCCAACTTTTGATGAGCTACATCAATCTTGAGCAACCAACACAAGTTCAACTACATGATCATGATCAACACCACCACCCAAGGTATGTTATTCTATCTTAGAGAAGCTTTACTCCAAGTCATGAGTTAAAGCAACTTGACAAGATGTGAATACATCAAGATACTTAAAGGAAAAATGGTAACCTCATTTTGAGCTTAAACGATGAGTCTGACCTATGATCAAGTGATCTCACTTGACTCCTAAGTCAATATACTCTAACATAGGTGACTTTGTCTCCGACCATTTCTAGATGAAGTTCTCTTGTGTTATTTTCTGTGCTCTTGCATTTGTCTCATGCATATTTGTTAAAAAAACTTCATCTAGATTCCCTTTCTTTTCTTTTCTTTTCTGGTCTGCATTCCCTGCATCAAATTCATTGCAAATCATTCAGTTAATTCCTTGCAAATCCTCGTGAGATCTTACTTGTCTAGTGAGCTGAGGTGACAAGTGTTTTCTTTGTGATGAACTCAGTCACACCGGTTTATTGTTTTCGGACCAACCGAATTCTTTCGGTGCAACCAAAGCATACTACTCGGTGCTACCGATTTCACTACAGGAAAAACATTTTGCCATTTATTCCTGTATTACTTTTGATCCAGCTCCACTCAATGAATCTTGTCCTCTACCAGCATCACAATTTTCTTGCTGCTTTGATCTGTGACTCAAGGACCAAACCCATGTGACAACAAATCCAGAAGACCCTTCTTGGAAATTGATGTCAAAGGGGGAGAGAGAGATCACATCAAAACTTTATCTATAGTGAGAGATCACATCAATACTTTATCATATCTCTAGGGGGAGAGGATACTCAAGGGGAGAGTAGTCTTCAAGGATCCCAGATGCTTAGTGTTCAAGAGGAGAGATGTTACATGTCTTCTAAAGGGGAAAGACATGTTCATATGTGCTCATTTGCATTAGCTTTGTTCATTTGTGTCTTTGAGCTCTGATTTTCTGTTCCCTATCTTCTCCCAATATCCCATGCAAGATTCAGGGGGAGCAAGACTTCTAAGGGAAAGTATCTTTAAATTCATTGCACATCTTTACCTTTGGGGACATGTCGATATCCAATGTGGTACTCAGTACTCACTCTCTACATGTCATCCCAGTCTTGGTACTCTTGTGGTTGCTTTTGTTTGCTCTGGCTAGTAGGTGTATATGTGTTGTCTAACCTTATTTTCACAGGTTCATCCCATCCTAAGCCAACTCAAGACCACAAGGTAAGTATATGCATCACAATCATGTGTATGAGGAATTCTTGCTGATGTACATACTGTTTGCAAGAAGGACTCGTGAGCATGAAGGTACATTTCCCATATTCACACCTTTTGGCTCTGATGCATATAGCCAAGATACATGTAACACATTGCCTACTCTATCATGGTTATGCTCTCACATGCTTCTATATTCCATATTCACATGATTGCATACATGTAGGGGGAGCCTATGCATGTTACATGTCTTTCCAAAGCTTTACTTGCTATTCTCTATATCTCTATCTAAAGCTTTGATGTATGTTGTCATCAATTACCAAAAAGGGGGAGATTGAAAGCACAAGTGCTCCCTGGGTGGTTTTGGTAATTAATGTCAACATATCTCGTGTTGGACTAACACTTTTACCTAGTATGTTTTAGATAAGTTCAACAATGAAGTGGCATGGACTAAAGGATGTGGAACCCCTTCAAGATACTAAGGACAAAGGATTGGCTCAAGCTTCAAGCACAAGACTCTACATTTTCTATTTTAGTGATCCAAGATCACATTGAGTCTATAGGAAAAGCCAATACTATCAAGAGGGGATGAGGTGTTGCTTAATGGCTTACTTGCTCGAAGTGCTTAGTGATATGCTCCAAAGCCCTCAACTACTTTATCACATCCACATATGTCATAAACCAAAAGTCTAACTTGGCCCCACCGATTCTTTCAATCCGGTGCCACCGAGTTCAAATGTCTTAGCCACTGCCACAAACCCTAGGCAAATCGGTCTCACCAATAGGGATCTCGGTCTCACCGAGATGGGATTGTAATCTCTTTGTGTATGTCCATTACCAAAATCAGTCTCACTGAGTTTGAGCAATCGGTACTACCGAGATTACAATGCAAAGTCTCTGGTTAACTTATTACCAAAATTGGTCCCACCGAATTTGTGTAATCGGTCCTACCGAGTTTGCCTGACCAACTCTCTGGTTAGCTTATTACCAAAACCGGTCTTATCGAGTTTGTGTAATCGGTCTCACCGAGATTACATTATGCCCTAACCCTAACCAAATCGGTCCTACTGAGTTGCATGTCGGTCCCTCCGAAAATCCTAACGGTCACTAGATTTGCTGAATCGGTCAGACCGAGTTTCTCAATTCGGTCCCACCGAGATTGGTAAATTCTGCGTAACAGTTAGATTTTGTATGGTGGCTATATATACCCCTCCACCCCCTATTCATTTGTGGAGAGAGCCATCAGAACGAACCTACACTTCCAACATACATTTTCTGAGAGAGAAGCACCTACTCATGTGTTGAGACCAAGATATTCCATTCCTACCATATGAATCTTGATCTCTAGCCTTCCCCAAGTTGCTTTCCACTCAAATCTTCTTTCCACCAAATCCAAATCCTATGTGAGAGAGTAGAGTGTTGGGGAGACTATCATTTGAAGCACAAGAGCAAGGAGTTCATCAGCAACACACCATTTGTTACTTCTTGGAGAGTGGTGTCTCCTAAATTGGCTAGGTGTCACTTGGGAGCCTCTGACAAGATTGTGGAGTTGAACTAAGGAGTTTGTAAGGGCAAGGAGATCGCCTACTTCGTGAAGATCTACCGCTAGTGAGGCAAGTCCTTCGTGGGCGACGGCCATGGTGGGATAGACAAGGTTGCTTCTTCGTGGACCCTTCTTGGGTGGAGCCCTCTGTGGACTCGCGCAGCCGTTACCCTTCGTGGGTTGAAGTCTCCATCAATGTGGATGTACGATAGCACCACCTATCGAAACCACGACAAAAACATCTGTGTCTCCAATTACGTTTGAATTCTCCAAACCCTTCCCTTTACGTTCTTGCATGTTGCATGCTTTACTTTCCGCTGCTCATATACTCTTTGCATTCTTGCTTGTTATGTATTGTGAGTGTTAAACTTGTGCCTAAACTCCACTTAAACTTAAAGAGTTTAAAAACTGCTACTTTGGGCACCTAGTGTCTAATCACCCCCCCTCTAGACACCTCTTCTCGATCCTTTCACATCCACAATGGGTGTACCAATCACTATAGCTTCAAGATGAAAGGGAAGGAATATGTGCTACGACCTACATCTCCTAGTCAAGTGATCGCCGACAAGCAAGCCACCCATCAAGGAGAAAAGAGTGACAAAGTGATACACCCAAAAGAAAGTGAGAGCCACAAGCCAAAATCGAGTGCCTCCATGATGAGCGACAAGAAAAACTTCGTCCTATTCGCCACCAAAAGTGAGATGAGAGAAGTGTGTGAGAACCCATAGAGTGTTATGCACTTTGTCCTTGTGTGCAAGGACGGGACACCAAAAACTAACACCTCTCATGATCTACCTTTAGTGTTGCCTCTCTTTTGCAGGAATTCCAAGATGTTTTCCCCGATGAGCTACCTCCGGGTCTACCTCCACTACGAGGCATTGAGTACCGAATCGACCCTCATCCCCGGAGCACCTCTACCTAACAAAGCCCCATACCGCGTCAACCCAGAAGAAACTAAGGATATCCAACGGCAAGTACAACAACTAATGGACAACGGACATGTATGTGAAAGCTTAAGCCGTTGTGCCGTTCCGGTTATACTTGTGCCCAAGCAAGATGGTGGTTATACTTGTACCGTTCATTATAGGCATCCCATTCCTCGCCTAGATGATATGCTCGATGAACTTAGCGGTGCCACCATTTTCTCAAAAATTGATCTTAAAAGTGGCTACTATCAAATCCGCATACAAGAAGGTGATGAATGGAAAACCGCGTTCAAAACCAAATTTGGCGTGTACGGGTGGTTGGTTATGCCTATGGGTTTATCGTAAGCTCTCAGTACTTTCACGCGTCTTATGCATTTTGTGATTCGTCCTTACATTGGAGTGTTTGTTGTAGTTTACTTCGATGACATTCTTGTTTTTAGCAAATCCATGGAAGCGCATCTAAATCATGTTAGGGCTGTTTTGTAAACTCTTCACAAGGAACATCTTTATGCCAACATGAAAAAGTGCACAGTTGGTGTTGATAAGCTTGTTTTCTTGGGTTTCGTTGTTTCTTACAAGGGTGTCCATGTTGATGAATCTAAAATTGAAGCAATTAAAACTTGTCCCCAACCCACCAATTTGCAACAAGTGCGTAGCTTTCTTGGCCTTGCGGGTTTCTATCGTCGCTTTGTGAAAGACTTTAGCACCATCGCCGCACCTTTGCATGCTTTGAGCAACAAAAATGCTCCTTTTGTTTGGGGACCCAAGGGAGTCCTGGATTAGGGGGTATCCGGACAGCCGACTATATACTTTGGCCGGACTGTTGGACTATGAAGATACAAGATTGAAGACTTCGTCCCGTGTCCGGATGGGACTCTCCTTTGCGTGGAAGGCAAGCTTGGCGATTTGGATATGTAGATCTCCTCCTCTGTAACCGACTATGTGTAACCCTAGCCCCTCTGGTGTCTATATAAACCGGAGGGTTTAGTCCGTAGGACAAGAACAATCATAATCATAGGCTAGCTTCTAGAGTTTAGCCTCTACGATCTCGTGGTAGATCAACTCTTGTAATACTCATATCATCAAGATCAATCAGGCAGGAAGTAGGGTATTACCTCCATTGAGAGGGCCCGAACTTGGGTAAAACATCGTGTCTCCTAACTCCTGTTACCATTAGCCTTAGATGCACAGTTCGGGACCCCCTACCCGAGATCCGCTGGTTCTGACACCGACATTGGTGCTTTCATTGAGAGTTCCACTGTGTCGTCACGATAAGGCTCGATGGCTCCTTCAATCATCTTCAACGATGCAATCAATGGGGAGGTTTTCCTTCCCGGACAGACCGGCTTCGCACTGCGGCCCAACTCGCTTGGCCACTTGGAGCAGATCGATAGCTATGCCCCTAGCCATCAGTTCAAGTTTGGAAGCTTAAATTATACTGTCGACATTCACGGAGACTTGATCTTCGACGGATTTGAGCCCATGTCAGGTGTGCCGAATGGTCACGACGGGCATGACTTTGATCTACCATCGGATAGTATTTGGGACACCGGGAATCAATCCGGAGCAGATCGTGCCTTCCAAGGATGGGTGGATGGACCCCGCCACGGAGACCGCACACTCATCGGCATCGGAGCCAAACACTGACCCCACCTCTTGTGAGAGTGGAGTCATCGGACCCTCGGACTCGTTTCCGGCTACAGGATCTGAACCGCATACGTCCGTGCCTATCGAATCTGATTGGGCACCGGTCATGTAGTTCACCGCCACGGACATTTTTCAGCACTCGCCCTTGGGCGATGTGCTAAACTCATTAAGATCTCTTTCCTTATCGGGAGATTCTCGGCCGAACTATTTCCGGCTCGAGTGGGAAGCGGACGACAAAGAAATTCATCTCCCACCCACCACCCACTTTATAGCCACTATCGATGACTTAACCGACATGCTTGACTTCGACTCCGAAGACATCGACGGTATGGACGATGATGCAGGAGAAGAACAGGGACCACCGCCTACAGGGCGCTAGACAGCCACCTCATCATATGATATTTATATGGTGGACACCCCTAAAGAAAGCAATGGCGATGAGGCAACGGAAGATAACCCCTTGGAGAAGCAATTTGGACACCGGCGTCATCGGCGCCACTCCAAGCCCGGCCATTGCAAAAATAATGATACCGACACAAGAGATAATAATCCGGATGGTGCCGAAGAGGATGGGCAAGCTAGCCCTAAGGAACAGGCGACAGATGGAGAATTAGAGGATGATAATTACATGCCTCTCTCTGAAGACCAAGTGAGCCTTGGCGACGACGAATTCATCGTGCCTGAGGATCCCGTCGAGCAGGAGCGCTTCAAGCGCCGGCTTATGGCCACTGCAAAAAGCCTGAAGAAAAAGCAGCGACAGCTTCAAGCTGATCAAGATTTGCTAACTGATAGATGGACTGAGGTCTTGGCTGCCGAGGAATACAGACCCGAGCGCCCTACAAAAAGTTGCCCAAAGGCAGGTCGCTACCTCAACTCGAGGAGGAGGCATTAAAGCCCACACTACCAGCGCATGATGCGGCTGACGGCCGCCCCGTGGACAAGACAAATCGGCGTACAAGAACATAGTCCAGGCCGCACCCCGTCGCCAAACAAGCAAGAACACGCAGACTGGGGGCCACACGAAAGACCTGCGAGACGTATTGGAAAACAAAGCAGGACAGTCAAGATTGATCTAAGGATCGCAGGCGCGCGCCACAATGTGCGACAACGACCGTCACGCCGGATACACTAAACAAAAGTCCGACCGGGCCAAATACAACAGACCAGACTCATTCGAACTGCGTCGTGATGTAGCCCCGCATAGAGGCGCCGCACACCCCCTATGCTTCACTGACAAAGTAATGGATCATGAATTCCCAGAAGGGTTTAAACCCATAAACATTGAATCATACGATGGTACCACAGACCGTGTGGTATGGATAGAAGATTTCTTCCTCCATATTCATATGGCACGCGGAGATGATCTACACGCCATCAAGTACCTCCCACTAAAACTCAAGGGACCAGCTTGGCATTGGCTGAATAGCTTGCCGGCAAACTCCATCGGGAGTTGGGAGAACCTGGCAGACGCATTCCTTGATAACTTTCAGGGCACTTATGTGCGACCACCGGATGCTGATGACCTAAGTCACATAACACAACAGCCCGGAGAGTCAGCCAGGAAATTTTGGACTCGGTTCCTAACTAAAAAGAACCAAATCATTGATTGTCCGGATGCCGAAGCCCTAGCGGCCTTCAAGCATAACATCTGTGACGAGTGGCTCGCCCGACATCTCGGCCAAGAAAAACCAAAGTCCATGGCAGCGCTCACCACACTCATGACCCGCTTCTGCGCGGGTGAGGACAGCTGGTTGGCTTGTAGTAACAACACAACAAGCAATCCCGGCACATTGAAAGCCAAGGATAGCAACAACAAACCACAGCGCAACAAACACAAGCGCCGCAAAAATGGTGATAGTGCCAAAGACATGTCAATCAATGCCAGATTCAGTGGCTCCAAGTCTGGTCGGCGGAAGAAGCCATTCAACAAAAATAACTCAGGCCTGTCCAGTTTGGACCGCATACTCGACCATCCATGCCAAATTCATGGCACCCCAGGAACACCAGCCAACCACTCCAATAGAGAATGATGGGTCTTTAGACAAGCCAGCAGGTCAGATGCCGAAAACAAGGGGAAGGGGTCTCAAATCGACGATGACAACGAGGAGCCCTGATCACCGAATACAGGAGGATAGAAGAAATTCCCTCCCCAGGTAAAAACGGTCAATATGATATGCGCAAGCCACATTCCCAAGTGGAAACATGCACTAAGAGAGGTCTATACAATCGACCCAAAGTTTAACACATGGTCCTCCTACCCGATCACTTTCGATCGCAAGGACCATCCTACTAGTATCTGTCATGGCGGTTCGGCCGCATTGGTCCTCGACCCCATCATCGATGGATTCCACCTCACACAAGTCCTCATGGACAGAAGCAGCTGCCTGAACCTGCTCTATCAGGCTACAGTGCGTAAAATGGCCATCAATCCCTCGAGGATCAAACCCACAAAGACCACCTTCAAAGGTGTCATACTAGGCGTAGAGGCATGTTATACGGGCTCAATCACACTGGAAGTTATCTTTGGATCACCAGACGGTCACCATATCGAAGAATTACTCTTCGACATGGTCCCCTTTCGCAGTGACTATCAGGCATTACTCGGACGAACCGCATTCGCTTGGTTCAACGCAGTGCCACATTATGCCTACCATAAACTAAAGATGCCCGGTCCACCCGGCGTCATCACGGTTAATGGCAGGGCCGAACTTCCCCTCACCGCTTTGACAGCAAGAGCAATGAATGGCACCTCCCAATCGAACCTTAAGTCAATGGCCAAGCTCATAGACTCCGTAGAAGAAGTCCGAGCTACTACGTGGCGGGATAGACCGGCCCATCCGGAGCTCAACTAAAAGCACTCAAGCAAGACTTAACAGATAAGACACATGCCGCGGCTAGACCACTCTGTGGCGAAAACTCGTTTTTTGCATTTTCTTCGCAGGTTCACCTTTGTAAGCCAGGACGGATGAAGTGGAGGTAGCGCGGGCACTTAAGGGAATCGCCAGATACTCTCTTCTTCGTTCATCTGAACATGCTCTGGATCCGCATACAACCTCCCCCCACCTGGTACTAGCAGGTTCCACAGTCATATTTCCTTCTATCACATTACCAGTACTCATACGCTTAAACGTATTACTCAAATACAACATGTGAGTTTATATGATACTAGTCTGTTGTTATTCCTTATTAAAACCCTTCCATTAAAAGGCAGCTGCTTATCGCGATATGCCTTAAACGCACCAGGGGCTCCTTTATACCCTTATTACAGCAAATAAGTCTGAACACCTTCACGACAGTTCAGTACCCCGAACTTATAGCATTATATGCATCAGCTCCGAATCATGTCTTGGGTCAATAGTTGGGTTTTCCCGGCTCCTATGTTTTGGTACCTTATGTTCTGCTATATCGGCTAAGGTAGCGCTAGGAGAATTACTGCGATTGTGTCCCGGTTCTTCCGGACAAGCACCTCAGTAGAGAAAGCCGAAAACTGACTGTCATGATACGGCGAGAGCTAGTCAGCTGTTCGAGAAGTTATCAAATCTTTAAGGATTTCTTCCGCATAATGCTATAACCAATGCAGCGTGCGAAGGATTGGTTTTTTTTCAATCAGGCGCTTATAGAGCCCCTGGGACGGTTTTCCGAACACCATGGGTTGCGCCTACCATACTTTTTCCTATGGCTAAGTGAGAGTGATAAAGCCCTATAGTCTGATTGCCTGGTTCGTTGTGCTGAACACCTCCTTCAAGGACCCAAAATTGGGATAAAGAGTGCTCAGGTTTATCCCAAACACCCCTGTATTCACTGCGTGGGGGCGGAAGCCGACGACTGGCCAACTCTCAATATTAATATATAAAACGGCCACACAAGAGGAACAACTATAAAATGATAGGCAATAAATAATAAAAATGACCTTGTTCATTACAACGGACAAACATGACCGTATTCATGGAAATATAATGTCCTTGGTGCATTGCTCCGCTGCAAGGCGGGCTCCTTTCAAGACACCTTCACAATATATTTCGGGCGCGCAGTGCTCCTTCCCCTCCGGTAGTCCCTCGGTCATCAGCTTTTCCGCATCCATCTTCCCCCAATGCACTTTTGCATGGGCAAAGGCCATTCGCGCACCCTCTATACAGACCGACCGCTTGAAGACCTCGAGTTGAGGGCAGGCACTCACAAGTCGCTTCACGAGCCTGAAGTAACTGCTTGGAATAGGCTCGGCGGGCCACAGTCGGATAATTACGTCCTTCATAACTAGTTCGGCCGCCTTATGCAGTTCGGTCAATTGCTTCAGTTGATCGGAGAAAGGCACTGGATAATTCGGTGCCAGATACTGCATCCAGAAGAACTTATCCGCAGTATTCCTTTCTTTGGCTCGGTAAAATTAGGCGGCATCAGATATGCTGTGTGGCAGCTCTGCAAACACCCCTGGAGGAATCACAATACGAATTGTCAAAACTTGATTCCCTCCCTATTAAATAAGTGCTTCGTGCAGAGAAAAAAAATCTTACCAACCGCAATCTTCTTCGCTTCCTGGATTTCCCCCCGGGCATCACTTGCGGCTTGGCGAGCCTGGGAGAGTTCGGATTCTTTCCCTAATAAACTCTGCTCCAAGATCTCAATTTTCTTCACGGCCTCTTGAAGCTCCTGCTCAGCCTCAATAACTCTGGCCTCGTGCTTCTCACGAAGAGCCTGCTGTGCGGTTGCCTTCTTCTCGGCTTCGGCCACAGCCTTTTTAGAGCCTCAATTTTGGCCAACGCCCCTAGAGCATATTCCAAAAATATTTTCATCATGGACACTTATTGATTAGTGCTAAATAAACAAGGTTTCTGAATACCTTGGTTATCCTCTAGTTGTTTCTTCACTTGGCCAAGTTCTCCTTCGGCCCGCTCTAGACTATGCTTTAGTCCGGATATTTCTGCAGCATGAGAGGTGGCAGTCGCTACAGACGCCTGCTTATTAACAAAAAAAGAGGTTAGATGTCATCAAGTGAGTCTCCTGCGAACATGAAATTGATCCTATGTCCGGTCCTTCTTTTTCACCGAACAGTGTATCAGGGGCTACTATCTATACTATGACACTCTTCCATACCTCGAAGCCTCTTATAAGGCTGACACAGGATTCATTCAGTCCGCTCTCAGCAGACTGAATCTTCTCAATCACCACACCCATAAGGGCACGATGTTCATTCAGTCCGCTCTCAGCAGACTGAATCTTCTCAGCAGACTGAATCTTCTCAATCAGCAGACTGAATCTTCTCAATCACCACAATCTTCAGCGCCGCCAATAAAGCATTCGGCGCCTCTGGTTGGAAAAAGGTCGTCGATGGAATAGGCATGCCCCCTCCAGCCAACGAAGGCCACCCGCCTGATTCCGGAGCCTTATTGGCCTCTGGGATAGTGTCCGGCTGGGGGCTGAATTTAAGATGACCCCCGCCGTCAACGTCCGCAGGAATCTTCTCTCTCGTGTGTCCGGACCCTGAAGTTTGGCCTTCTGGCATCGCCTTTGCGATCTTCCCTCATCCTCCATGGCCTAGGTCCTTCTGGGACGAAACATTGGTGTCATTCGCATGACTGGGGGAGGGGGCCTGTGGGGGTGTCCCGCTCTCCATAGCATCCGAACCAAGCAAATCCTCCGGCGAGGATTGTTCGGCGCGGGACCTCGCAGGACTGTAAAAAGTATGGCTCAGATAAAAATATTACGCCACGACGAGTCTGGACGCATAAGCGTGTTCAGAATTTATACTCACGAGTTCACCAGGGGATGGGCCCTAGGATCCCACTCCAGGCTGCTATCAGCGGCGGCAGTGGACTCCTCTGGAAGGGGAGTTTTTCTCCCCTTGGGTGACTCGGCCTCCAAGGATGTGGAGGCCGTCATTTTCTTTCTTTCCCCCACGGGGGATTCATCTTCCTCCACCTCCTCCTCGTCCTCTTCCGAGGAAGGATGGGCGTTGGAGTCTTCGGATTTTGTGTCCGAGGCCCCACGGCGATGGAGGCTGCCCCTGGTCTTCTTGACCTCTTCTTCGGTCTTCTTCTTCGGTGCCTTGTAAGGCACCGGGACCAGCATCTTCGTCAGAAGTGGGCCGACCGGTTCTTCTGGCAGCGGAGCTGGATAGTAGATCTGCCCCGCCTTCTTCGTCCAGCCCTAGGAAAGTTGTGGTAAATATATTAGGCATTCTACTAAGGATATGCCAGTACAACATATGAACTGTCAACATACGACTGCTTACCGAACTTGCAGGGCGGGTAAGTTGGTACCCGTGGTCCTCGACGGAGTCCGGCCACGATTTGCCGGACTTGAAAAGCACCTTCTAGATGCCCTCGTGTGAGGAGCCGAAGAGCTCTAGCAGGGTCTGGTACTTGGCCGGGTCGAACTCCCATAAATTGCAAGCCCGGTGTTGACAAGGTAGAATCCGGTGAATCAACATCACCATGACTACATTTACGAGCTTGATGCTCTTATCCTCCATGTCTTGAACGCGCGTCTGGAGCATTGATAGTTCGTCAGACGAAGCCCAGTCCAGGCCCTTCTTGGGCCAGGACATGAGGCGCAGGGGGGCTCCGGATCTGAAGTCTGGAGCAGCGGCCCAATCCTTGCTGCGTGGCTCAGTGATGTAAAACCACTGTTGTTGCCACTCCTTGATGAAATCATTGAAAGTACCTGTTAGCCATGTAACATTGGGCATCCTGCTCACCATGGCTCCTCCACACTCTGCGTGCTCACCGCTCACTACCTTGGGCTTCACGTTAAACACCATCAACCATAAACCAAAGTGTGGCGGGATGCGGAGAAAGGCCTCATACACGACGATGAACATCAAGATGTTGAGGAAGGAATTTGGGGATAGATCGTCAAAATCAATCCCGTAATAATACATGATGCTGCGAACGAATGGGTGAAGGGGAAACCCTAGCCCACGGACAAAATGAGGGAGGGATACCACCCTCTCGTGGGGCTCCAGAGTGGGGATGATCTGTCCCGCCGTCGGAAGGCGGTGGCCAATTCTCTTGGCCAGATACCCAGTCCCTTGAAGCCTTTTGATATCCGTCTCCCGGACGGTAGAGGCCATCCACTTGCCTCCTGCTCCAGATTCGGACATTTTCGGGAAGCCTTTGTGGGCGGAGAGGACGAACGCTTGGGCACCAGGGTTCGAGCGAAAAAGAATGAGTGAGCAGAGGAAGAAGAGGGCGTGGGTGAAAAAGGGGGTTCTTATCCCCTTATAAAGGCAACAGGGATCTTGCGCCTCCCCACTTGCCCGGTAAATTCTCTTATTTTCCAAATGCCACGATTGATGGCACGGCTGGGTTACCACACCCGTATTGATGAGGGTCCCGTAATGAGGGGACATGATCTCTGCTTTGACAAGACGTGCCGATAAAACTGCCTCGCGATATGTGCGGCGGAAGGTTGTGAGAAACGGTTCGAGTAATGACCGGACCGTGGCGTCATGTCATAAAAAGCTGTCAGCAGATTAGATTTGTGGAATATCGTTCTCTCTACGGTGGTATGTGGAAATTGTTTTGCAGAGCCGGACACGATTCTCGTGTTCACAATCTTTTATGGAGTATTCGGAGGAGGAACCCGCCTTGCAATGCCGAAGACAATTTGCACGCCGGACTCGTTGTCATTGAAGCCTAATTCAGGGGCTACTGAGGGAGTCCTGGATTAGGGGGTATCCGCGCAGCTGGACTATATACTTTGGCCGGACTATTGGACTATGAAGATACAAGATTGAATACTTCGTCCCGTGTCCGGATGGGACTCTCCTTTGCGTGGAAGGCAAGCTTGGCGATTTGGATATGTAGATCTCCTTCTCTGTAACCGACTCTGTGTAACCCTAGCCCCTCCAGTGTCTATATAAACCAGAGGGTTTAGTCCGTAGGACAGAACAATCATAATCATAGGCTAGCTTCTAGGGTTTAGCCTCTACGATCTCGTGGTAGATCAACTCTTGTAATACTCATATCATCAAGATCAATCAAGCAGGAAGTAGGGTATTACCTCCATCGAGAGGGCCTGAACCTGGGTAAAACATCGTGTCCCCTACCTCCTGTTACCATTAGCCTTAGACGCACAGTTCGGGACCCCCTACCCGAGACCCGCCAGTTCTGACACCGACAGGACCTTTGCAATCTACCGCTTTTGATGAACTCAAATCATTGCTTACTCATTCTCCAATTCTTGCTTTGCCCAACTTTGGCAAAACTTTTGAGGTTCATTGCGATGCAAGTGGTACCGGAATTGGCGGAGTTTTGATGCAAGAAAATGGGCCGTTGCATATTTTAGTGAAAAACTCTCTCATGCTCAACTTAACTATCCCATCTATGACAAAGAATTGTATGCTTTAGTGCGTGTCCTACATGTGTGGGAACATTATCTTAGACCTCATGAGTTTGTCATACATATCCATCATGAAACAGTGAAGTATTTAAAAGGCCAAACTAAGTTGAACAAGCATCAAGCCAAATGGAGTGAGTTTATTGAATCTTTCCCCTATGTGATCAAGTACATTAAGGGTAAGGAAAATGTAGTTGTGGATGCCCTTTCCCGCATATGTACGCTTGTCACTAAACTTGAGTTGAATGTTGTTGGCTTTGAGCACATCAAAGACTTGTATGCAAATGATCCTACCTTCACTACTCCTTATGCTAAGTGTTTGATGCATACATCTTGGGAACTATATTACATCAAGGATGATTATCTTATGAGAGCTAACAAACTTTGCATTCCCGAGTCTTCTCTTCGTTTCCTCCTTTTGCAAAAGGCTCATGGAGGCGTACTCATGGGACACTTTGGACGTGACAAGACATTCACCATGCTCTCTAAGAACTACTTTTGCCCCAAGATGTTCCACGACATCTCACGCTTCACCAACCGATGCTCTACATGTCACAAAGCTAAGTCTAAAGCTCAATCCCATGGTCATTACATGCATCTTCCTACTCCTTATCAACCTTGGGAAGACATTAGCATGGATTTTGTACTTGGCTTGCCTAGAACTCAAAACGGAAAGGATTCCGTGTTTGTTGTTGTGGACTGATGTCTACTACACAACCTTCTTCTTGTAGATGTTGTTGGGCTTGCAAGTGCACACGTTTGTAGGACAGTAGCAAATTTCCCTCAAGTGGATGACCTAAGGTTTATCAATCCGTAGGAGGCGTAGGATGAAGATGGTCTCTCTCAAGCAACCCTGCAACCAAATAACAAAGAGTCTCTTGTGTCCCCAACACACCCAATACAATGGTAAATTGTATAGGTGCACTAGTTCGGCGAAGAGATGAAGATACAAGTGCAAAATAGATAGTAGATATAGGTTTTTGTAATCTGAAATTATAAAAACATCAAGTTAACAAGTGGTAAACGTGAGCGTAAACGGTATTGCAATGGTAGGAAACAAGGCCTAGGGTTCATACTTTCACTAGTGCAAGTTCTCTCAACAATAATAACATAGATAGATCATATAACAAGCCCTCAACATGCAACAAAGAGTCACTCCAAAGCCACTAATAGCAGAGAACAAACGTAGAGATTATGGTAGGGTACGAAACCACCTCAAAGTTATTCTTTCGGATCGATCTATAAAAGAGTTCATACTAGAATAACACCTTAAGACACAAATCAACCAAAACCCTAATGTCACCTAGATACTCCATTGTCACCTCAAGTATCCATGGGCATGATTATACGATATGCATCACACAATCTCAGATTCACCCAACCAACATAAAAGTACTTCAAAGAGTGCCCCAAAGTTTCTACCGGAGAGTCAAGAACGTGTGCCAACCCCTATGCATAGGTTCATGGGCAGAACCCGCAAGTTGGTCACCAAACCATACATCAAGAGGCACATGATATCCCATTGTCACCACAGATAAACATGGCAAGACATACATCAAGTGCTCTCATAAAAGACTCAATCCAATAAGATAACTTCAAAGGGGAAACTCAATTCATCACAAGAGAGTAGAGGGGGAGAAACATCATAAGATCCAACTACAATAGCAAAGCTCGGGATACATCAAGATCGTGCCATAGAGGGAACACGAGAGAGAACACGAGAGAGAGAGAGAGAGAGAGAGAGAGAGAGAGAGAGAGAGAGATCAAACACATAGCTACTGGTACATACCCTCAACCCCGAGGGTGAACTACTCCCTCCTCGTCATGGAGAGCACCGGGATGATGAAGATGGCCACCGGTGATGGGATCCCCCCTCCGGTAGGGTGCCGGAACAGACTCTCGAGAGGTTTTTGGTGGCTACAGAGGCTTGCAGCGGCGGAACTCCAGATCTATCTTATCCCTGGATGTTTTTAGGGTATGTGGGACTATATAGGCGAAAGGAGTACATTGGTGGAGCAACAGAGGGCCCACGAGGTAGGGGGCGCGCCCCCCACCCTCGTGACCGCCTCTTTTGTTCCTTGGAGTAGGGTCCAAGTCTCCTGGATCACGTTCGGTGAGAAAATCACGTTCCCGAAGGTTTCATTCCGTTTGGACTCCGTTTGATATTCTATTTCTTCGAAACACTGAAATAGGCAAAAAAACAGCAATTCTGGGCTGGGCCTCCGGTTAATAGGTTAGTCCCAAATATAATATAAAAGTGGAAAATAAAGCCCAATATAGTCCAAAACAGTAGATAAAGTAGCATGGAGCAATCAAAAATTATAGATACATTGGAGACGTATCAGACATCCCCAAGCTTAATTCCTGCTCGTCCTCGAGTAGGTAAATGATAAAAAGAGAATTTTTGATGCGGAGTGCTACCTAGCATGATTCTCAAAGTAATTTCTCTTTATTGTGGCATGAATGTTCAGATCCAAATGATTCAAGATAAAAGTTCATATTGACATAAGAAATAGTAACACTTCAATCATACTAATCAAGGTAATCATGTCTTCTCAAAATAACATGGCAAAAGAAAGTTCATCACTACAAAATCATATAGTTAGGCTATGCTTCATTTTCGTCACACAAAGATGTTCCCAACTTCTATACCCCCGATGACAAGCCAAGCAATTGTTTCATACTTAATAATCTCAAACCTTTTCAACCTTCACGCAATACATGAGCGTGAGCCATGGATATAGCACTATGGGTGGAATAGAATATGATGATGGGGATTGTGTGGAGAAGACAAAAAAGGAGAAAGTCTCACATTGACGAGGATAATCAATGGGCTATGGAGATGCCCATCAATTGATGTCAACATGAGGAGTAGGGATTGCCATGCAATGGATGCACTAGAGCAATAAATGAATGCTCAACAAAAGTAAACTAGTGGGTGTGCATCAAACTTGCTTGCTCACGAAGACCTAGGGCATTTGAGGAAGCCCATCGTAGGAATATACAAGCCAAGTTCTATAATGAAAAATTCCCACTAGTATATGAAAGTGATAACACAAGAGACTCTCTACATGAAAAGCATGGTGCTACTTTGAAGCACAATATATGAGACTCACTACATGAAGAACAAGGTGCTACTTTGAAGCACAAGTGTGGAAAAAGAGATAGTAACATTGCCCTTTTTATTTATTTTCTCTTTTTTTTCTTTTTTTTCTTTTCTTTTTTTTCTTCTTTTTTTGGGCCCCTTTTTTTTCTTTTGGCCTTTCTTTTTTTTTGGGCAATGCTCTAATAATGATGATCATCACACTTTCATTGATTACAACATATGAATTACAACTCAAAACTAGAACAAGATATGACTCTATATGAATGCCTCCGGCGGTGTACCGAGATGGTGCAATGAATCAAGAGTGACATGTATGAAAAATAATGATTGGTGGCTTTGCCACAAATACGATGTCAACTACATGATCATGCAATGGCAATATGACAAAAGTAAAGTATGTCATGATGATGATAAATGGAACGGTGGAAAGTTGCATGGAAATATATCTCGGAATGGCTATGGAAATGCCATAATAGGTAGGTATGGTGGCTGTTTTGAGGAAGATATAGGGAAGTTTATGTGTGATAGAGCGTATCATATCACGGGGTTTGGATGCACCGGCGAAGTTTGCACCAACTCTCAAGGTGAGAAAGGGCAATGCGCGGTACCGAAGAGGCTAGCAATGGCGGAAAGGTAAAAGTGCGTATAATCCATGGACTCAACATTAGTCAAAAGAACTCATATACTTATTGCAAAAATTTAGAAGTCATCAAAAATCAAGTACTATGCACATGCTCCTAGGGGGGTAGATTGGTACGAAAAGACCATCACTCGTCCCCGACCGCCACTCATAAGGATGCACAAGCCAGGTACACTTCATGTTTCAAATTTGTTACACAACTTTAACCATATGTGCATGCTACGGGACTTGCTAAATTCAACACAAGCATTCTTTAAATTCATAATCACCCAACTAGCATGACTTTAATATCACTACCTCCATATCTCAAAACAACTATCAAGTATCAAATTGATCATAGCATCCAATTCACCTCCTATGAAAGTTTTCATTCAAATTACCATGCTATTTAAGACTCTCAAAATAATATAAGTCAAGCATGAGAGACTAGCAATTTCTACAAAATATAATCACCGCCGAGCTCTAAAAGATATAAGTGAAGTACTAGAGCAAACGACAAACTACTCCAACAAGATATAAGTGAAGATCAATGAGTAGCTAAATAATTATGCAACTATGTGAAGACTCTCTCTCATTAAAGAATTTCAGATCTTGGTATCTTATTAAAACAGCAAGCAAAACAAAATAAAATGACATTGCAAGGATAGCACAACTCATGTGAAGAAGCAAAAACTTAGGCTCAACCGATACTAACCGATAGTTGTTGAAGAAGAAAGGTGGGATGCCTACCGGGGCATCCCCAAGCTTAGATGCTTGAGACTTCTTGAAATATTGTCTTGGGGTGCCTTGGGCATCCCCAAGCTTGAACTTTTGTGTCTCCTTAATTCCTCTCATATCATGGTTTCTCTTTTTATCAAAAGCTTCATTCACAACAAACTCAACAAGAACTCGTGAGATAGGTTAGTATAAACCAATGCAAAACCTTATCATTCCCTACTGTAACAAATCACTAAAATAATTATTCAACATTGCATACTAAAAGCCTCTGTATATTTAATACTCCTATCCTCAAATAGAATCATTAAACAAGCAAACATATACAAACAATGCAACCATAACAGCAATCTGCCAAAACAGTACAGTCTGTAAAGAATGCAAGAGTATCAATACTTCCCTGACTCCAAAAATTATGAACTAAAATTACCACTGTAATAAATTTATCAGAGCTTAATATGCAAAAAGATTCAACATTATACCATTCTCTTACTTTTCTAGGGAATTTTTGCAACAGAGGTAAACTTTCTGTTTTCAAACAGCAACATGTATACAAGAAAAATAAGCATGGCAAAGGCTATCCTTGACTTTTTTATTGAAACTAAATATGCCAAACATTATTCTAACTAACAGGGAGCAAAAACTAAAAAAATAAAATGAGGCTCCAAGCAAAACACATATCATGTGGTGAATAAAAATATAGCTCCAAGTAAAGTTACCGATGAACGAAGACGAAAGAGGGGATGCCTTCCGGGGCATCCCCAAGCTTAGGCTCTTGGTTGTCCTTGAATATTACCTTGGGGTGCCTTGGGCATCCCCAAGATTAGGCTCTTGCCACTCTTTATTCCATAGTCCATTGAATCTTTACCCAAAACTTGAAAACTTCAACCACACAAAACTCAACACAAAACTCGTAAGCTCCGTTAGTATAAGAAAATAAAACCACCACTTAGGTACTGTAATGAACTCATTCTAAATTCATATTGGTGTAATATCTATTGTATTCTAACTTCTCTATGGTTCATACCACTTAATACTAGCCATAGGTGCATCAAAATAAGCAAACAACACATAGAAAACAGAATCTGTCAAAAACAGAACAGTCTGTAGTAATCTGTATAAAACGTATACTTCTAGAACCCCAAAAATTAGGAAATAAATTGCTGGACCTGAGCAATTTTTCTATTAATCATCTGCAAAAAGAATCAACCTAAATTCACTCTCCAGTAAAAAAAATGTAGCTAATCTCGTGAGCGCTAAAGTTTCTGTTTTTCACAGCAAGATCACATAAACTTCACCCAAGTCTTCCCTAAGGTCCTTGTCGGTGTCAAAACCGGCGGAAATCGGGTAGGGGGTCCCGAACTGTGTGTCTAGGCGGATGGTAACAGGAGACAAGAGACACGATGTTTTTACCCAGGTTCGGGCCCTCTCGATGGAGGTAAAACCCTACTCCTGCTTGATTAATATTGATGATATAGGTAGTACAAGAGTAGATCTACCACGAGATCAAAGAGGCTAAACCCTAGAAGCTAGACTATGGAATGATTGTTGTTCGTCCTATGGACTAAAACCCTCCGGTTTATATAGACACCGGAGAGGGTTAGGGTTACACAGAGTCGGTTACAATGGTAGGAGATCTACATATCCGTATCGCCAAGCTTGCCTTCCACGCCAAGGAAAATCCCATCCGGACACGGGACGAAGTCTTCAATCTTGTAACTTCATAGTCCAAGAGTCCGGCCAACGATGATAGTTCGTCTATCCGGACACCCCATAATTCGGGACTCCCTCAGTAGCCCCCGAACCAGGCTTCAATGACGACGAGTCCGGCGCATAGATTGTCTTCGGCATTGCGAGGCGGGTTCTTCTCCAAATTCCATATACTTGTCGAATAATGTCCGGCTTATGATAAATGTTGTGCTCCTTGGCATCCACGCCCAATAATGGCCATCTTCCACGTGTCGAATGAATGCGAAAAACCAGGGTATTTTTACACTTTCCCACCTAGCTGCGCAAATGAGCCGCCTATAAAAACAGACGAGGATCTAGATCCGAATCACACCATCCCCCCTCCGCAAGCTCTCATCGGAGCGCCTCTAACAAAAAATCCATTCCATCATGGATAGTCGACGCGGCTCCTCCTCTCGCGCTCCCAGCCCCCAGCCTGGGGATTGGGAGAGATGCTCAGTCCCGCATAGCAAGCTAGTGACGCTCCAAACCAAGGGATTTCTTCCCCCGGCCTTCATGGTTCCGGTTCGATCCGGACTCGCCACCTATAAGGGCGGAAAGAAAGTGGAGAGTGTCCCCGATCCTTCCAAAGGAAAGCGGGTATGCTTTGTCTCTTATCTGATAAGAGGACTCGGATTTCCAATACATCCGTTTCTCCAAGGGCTCATGGAGTTCTACGGCCTCCAGCTGCACCACCTTAAGCCTGCCTCCATTCTGCACATCGCGGGATTCGTGGACCTTTGTGAACTGTTCTTGGGCGTCCAGGCTCATTTTGCACTGTGGAAGAGATTATTCTGCCTCGTACCCCGTTCTCATGAGGGGTCAATATATCAAGTGGGCGGAGCCGAGCTATGGCGCATCGCCAGGACCGGATATCTATCCGGAACCCCGAAGAAGGTGTCCGAAGACTGGCCTTCGGAATGGTTTTATATAGAAGACGCCCCGCTACCGGATCCCGTTCGGATCGGCCTCCCGGAGTTCAGTAATGCTCCCTTGAAGAGACGCCTAAGTTGGCGTCCATGGATCCCCCAGAGGGAAAACGACAGGGACGTCCTTTACTTGATGAGCCGAATAAGGTTGCTAGCTCATTCCGGACTGACCATGATCGGTGTCATGGCCACCTGCATTATGTGGGGGGTGCAGCCGCTCCAGTATAGGGGCCACCCCATGTGGGATTTCAACGGGAAGGACGATGCCACCCGTCACGGCCGTACGGGGCCGGGATCGGTCGCCGATCTGGTGAAGATCTTGTCCGCGTTGTACAAGGGGAAGAGGAGGATTTTCTCCGTGTCAGTCCATTGAACGGATTTTCTATGAACAATCCTCGAAGCTGGGTAAGCCGACATTTCCATTTTTGCACATCCAATCCGTACTCCCACGGTTATATATCTCATTTTTTGATTTCGACGCAGGAACTGCGTCGGGCCGTAAAAGGTATAAACAGCCCGCCTCCGCAACCCGAGGATCCGGAACGGTTCCTTGATCTGGCCTCCCAAGAGGATCCGGACATATTGGTGGAGCTGATTGATGGGGTATTTCACCAAATAAGCATCGATAATGCCTTGGTTGCCATTACGGCCGATTACCCCGACATACTTCCAGCCTCACAGGTAACTGAGACCGAAGCCCCAGTACTTTGATAATGACCCATCCGTGCTTATTTTTTATCAGCGTATACCAATGGTGTTTCGCAGGGGGTGCCTTTGGGGCGGGAGGCCGAGCCCGCGGCGGCTAGCCAACAAGGGGCAGCACGGCCACGCAGGCTAAAAAGAAGTGCGGTCTGGATTGAAACGTCGCCGTAACGGTAAGGCGTGTCACCATATTCCCGGGATTGATTCCGGGAAGGTATATTAACGCTGGTGCTCCTTTCAGGAAAAAGAGCGCTCGCCGGACTGTGTCCGGAGAGATGGCCAATCGAGCCTCCGCCAGCCAGGCTCCAACGCCGGGTCCGGAAGCGGAGGTGAACATGAGGCGTGCGTCAGATGCTCCTCCGACAAAGGATGCCGATAGGTTGTCCGCCACCAACTCCGAGGTGGAGAGTTCCATGAATCACAGGCGCCGCCGGACAGTTCTTCATGACGCATGTTTCTCCCAAGAGGCATTGAATGCCTTCAATTCGGGAGATGCGCACCTCCGTGCCGCTCAAGATGGTCTTGCCAGAGCTACGGAGCAGTATGTAAAGGACATACGGGTGAGGAGATTTGACAGTTATATATGCCAGTAGCCCCCGAGACTTAAAATAGTTAGGAGAACTGATTTAAGGATCATTTGTTATGCAGGATCTTACGGAAAAGAATATCCGACTGTCCCAGGAGCTTGAAGAGTGCAAGGCCCAGATTGAGGCTGCACTAACCGCCACAGGGGGAGCCACAGAGACCCCCTCCGGTAATATATACTTCGAAAGATAAGGTGTTTGTGAAGTGTGGCGTGTGCATAAGTCTGACAATAATATTGCAGATGGCGACGGACAAGATCCGGACAAGCAACAGCTCCTGCGCCGGTTAAAGGCCGGCGAGAATGTGCTTACAAGGGTGACGCAAGAGAAAAATAATCTCCAAGATGCCAACACCCAGCTAGGTGACGAACTAAAGGATGTTCGAGCCCAGCTGTCTGACTTCGTTAAGGAGAATCGGCGGCTTCGTCGCGGCATTTATAGTAAGTGCTTGAGCGAACTTTTGAAAAAAGAGTTCGGCGAGGAAGTCGACTAACAGAAATATGTCTGTAGGTATGCTCACAGGTCGTCCTGCAGAGGAAATGCCCAGTTCAATGGGTGACCTACTTCTCGAGCTGCTGCAACTGCACGAACGAGTTCGGCAGGTGATGAGAGGCGTCGCCCAGGCCTTGTGGCCATCCATCTCCCTACCCGAAGGCCTTGGAGAGCTTGCGGAGAGGCTTCAGGGAGCACGGCGGCGCTTCCGGCTATGGAAGATATCGGCCTGCCATCAAGGCACCCGGGAGGCCTGGGCCATGGTGAAGACGCGGTACACGAAGGCTGACCCAAACCACATGGCCGAGGTCGGACCTATGGGGCCTGATGGGAAGGAGATCCCTGTGAGCTTAGTGTACGGCCAAGTAGAGTTGCCCGCAAAGTATTCCCAGCGGGACTGTAAACTAGACAGCCTATTAGATGGTATTGAAGAGGAATACAATCAGTCAATTTGACTATGTAATTTAAAATGACATGTAAAATGC
This sequence comes from Triticum dicoccoides, assembly GCF_002162155.2. Taxonomy (NCBI): domain Eukaryota; kingdom Viridiplantae; phylum Streptophyta; class Magnoliopsida; order Poales; family Poaceae; genus Triticum; species Triticum dicoccoides. Next base: position 117,609,552 of record NC_041383.1, read on the forward strand.
CTTCTAGCCAGATTGTAGATCGTTTGTCGTAGCGGACATTTTCGCTTCAACCTCGGGACCCGACAGTCTGGAGTGTGTCCGAATACCCTCACGGTTATGTAAGAACCGGGGCATGCGTGGAGACCAGGCGTAGGGGTCATTAGTGCTTTATCAGACAAGTGCCCAACTAGTTATGTTATATTACATGGTTAGTAAGAAACATCTTCCAGGGAGAATAGTTCTGTTAGGGGTTCCTTTCCTTGGGAGGCATGCCCTAAAGTGCATGTCCGGACTGCGAAAAAAGCAGAAAAACATCTGGAGGCAGATAAAGGAATGAGTAAGAAATCGTCTTTTAGTTCATCGACCGAATATTCCCTTAAGAACGCTAGCTTTCGGCTTCACCCAGTCTGAGGTACACGTCCGGCTGACCCGGTGGTAACAATCGTAGAGGTGCTCCCTTTACCACCTAGCCAAACAATCGGGAACGTAGGGGTAAGCACAGGAGCCAGGCAACCCAGCTTGGCCAAAACTTAAGTCATATCGATGCATATAATGGTGAATAAAAGGTACATGCGGAAGTGTGACACATGTGTTGGGCATAAAGCCCGTATAAATAAGCTTCTGTTAAAGAAGCCCCCAGGTATACTGAGCGCGGATAACGCGTCAAGTGTGCGAACAGTGCACAAACGAGCCTCCAACAGCTTCAAAAAAAAGGAGGGAGAAGGAGAGAAATAAAAGACAGTTAAAGTATAAAATATAGACGGAGGAAGGAGACGAACTCAGAGTCCGGCGCTAGGCGTAGAATCTTCAGAGACGGGCTGCGTTCCATGGGTTCAGCTCAAGTCGGTTATCCGATGTGTTCCACAGACGGTACGCTCCGCCGGTCAGGACTTGGTCGATGATGAAGGGACCCTCCCATTTGGGCTTGAGTTTGTCCTTTTTCTTGTCCGGCAGGCGTAGAACTAATTCTCCAACATTGTAAGCTTTGGCCCGTACTTCTCTGCTTTGGTATCTTCGAGCCTGCTGTTGATAGAATGCAGAACGGGCTTTTGCCACGTCGCGCTCCTCCTCCAAGGCGTCCAAACTGTCCTGCCGATCGAGCTCGGCTTCTCTTTCTTCGTACATGCGCACGCGAGGTGAGTCATGAATTATGTCGCAGGGCAAAACTGCCTCTACACCGTACACCATAAAAAATGGTGTGAATCTGGTAGTGCGATTCGGCGTGGTCTGCAGCCCCCAGAGTACGGAGTCGAGCTCCTCTACCCCGTGCGTATTAGATTAGTTGAGGGACCGCACTAGTCTAGGTTTAATGCCGCTCATGATTAGACCATTTGCTCGCTCGACTTGACCGTTAGTTTGAGGGTGATAGACTGAAGCGTAGTCGAGCTTGATGCCCATGTTTTTGCACCAGGGTTTGACCTCATCGTCTGTGAAGTTCGTGCCATTATCAGTGATGATGCTATGGGGGACGTCGTAATGGTGTACTATCCCTGATATGAAGTCTATCACCGGTCCGGATTCGGCCGTCTTAACAGGCTTTGTCTCTATCCATTTGGTGAATTTATCCACCATGAACAATAGGTATTTTTGCTTGTGGGTTCCTCCTTTAAGGGGTCCAACCATATCAAGCCCCCAGACCGCGAACGACCAGGTGATGGGTATAGTTTTGAGGGCGGTAGGTGGCATGTGGCTTTGATTAGCAAAGAGCTGGCATCCGATGCATCGTTGGACCAATTCCTGAGCATCTGCCCGGGCCTTCGGCCAATAAAATCCTGTACGGAAGGCCTTACCTACAAGGGCCCTGGCTGCGGCGTGGTGCCCGCCGAGTCCGGCATGAATTTCAGCCAGAAGATTCCGCCCTTCCTCTTCGGAGATACACCTTTGAAGGACTTCGGTTGTGCTTTTCTTATAAAGCTCTCCCTCATGGACCTTATAGGCTTTAGATCGCCGCACTATGCAGCGGGCCTCGTTTTGGTCCTCAGGAAGTTCCTGCCTATTTAGGTAGGCTAGGAATGGTTCTGTCCATGGGGCAATGACTGCCATTGTTGTGTGGGCCGACGGTGTTATTTTGTTGGTAGAACCACCAACTATGTCAGAATGTTCGGTGTGGGGTAGTGTGGTTGGATCCGGGATGTTATTTCCGGACTCTCCCTCCCATAATACGGATGGCTTGAAAAGCCTCTCTAGGAAGATGTTGGGAGGGACGGCATCGCGCTTTGCGCCAATGCGTGCCAACACGTCTGCTGCCTGGTTGTTCTCTCGGGCTATATGGTGAAATTCGAGCCCCTCAAACCGAGCTGACATTTTTAGGACGGTGTTGCGATAAGCTGCCATTTTCGGATCCTTGGCATCAAAGTCTCCATTTATTTGGGATATCGCAAGGTTTGAATCCCCGCGGACCTCTAGGCGCTGAATGCCCATGGAGACTGCCATCCAGAGACCATGTAAAAGGGCCTCGTATTCAATTGCGTTGTTGGAGTCCGTGTACATTATCTGAAGTACGTATTGGACTGTATCTCCAGTTGGGGATGTCAGAACGACGCCGGCCCCCAGGCCAGCCAACATTTTGGAGCCGTCGAAGTGCATGATTCAGTTGGAATATGCACCGTACTCTTTAGGGAGTTCGGCTTCAGTCCATTCGACGATGAAGTCGGCCAAAACTTGCGACTTAATAGCTCGCCGTGGCTTGTAGGTTATGTCGAACGGGAGGAGCTCGATGGCCCATTTGGCAATCCGGCCCATTGCGTCGCGGTTGTTTATAATGTCATTAACAGGTACTTCGGAGTAGTGTCGCAGCTTCCGGGATGCCATGAACACCGCGTATGTTATCTTTTGATAATGCGGGTACCATGACTTGCATGGAGTTAGGACAGTGGACACGTAGTAAACTGGTTTTTGGAGAGGGAACTTGTGTCCGTCCGTTTCTCGTTTGACAACGAGCACCGCGCTTACAACTTGATGGGTTGCCGCGATGTATAATAGCATTGGTTCACCCATGTTGGGCGCGGCCAGGACCGGATTTGTTGCCAATATGGCATTGATTTCTTCGAGTCTGGCCGTGGCGGCATACGTCCACTCAAAGTGTTCGGTGCGCCACAGGAGGCGATAAAGGGGTAATGCCTTTTCTCCTAAGTGGGAGATAAAGCGGCTTAGAGCCGCCACGCATCCAGTCAATTTTTGTATTTGTTTGAGGTCTTTTGGGATATCCAATTGTGACAGAGCTCAGATCTTGGCTGGGTTTGCTTCAATTCCTCTACCGAATACAATGAAGCCCAAGAGCTTTCCGGCTGGTACGCCGAAAACGCATTTTTCCGGGTTGAGCTTAATGTCATATGCTCGGAGATTGTCGAATGTGAGCCTCAAGTCGTCTACTAGAGTTTCTACATGCTTGGATTTGACGACCACATCATCTACGTATGCCTCCACTGTTTTGCCGATCTGGTTTGCCAGACATGTCTGAATCATGCGCTGATATGTTGCGCCAGCGTTTTTGAGCCTGAAGGGCATTGTGTTGAAGCAGAATGGGCCGTATGGAGTGATGAATGCCGTTGCGGCTTGGTCTGGCTATGCCATATTAATTTGGTGGTAGCCGGAGTATGCATCGAGGAAGCACAATGAATCATGTCCAGCGGTAGGGTCGATAATTTGATCGATGCGGGGAAGGGGGAAGGGATCCTTTGGGCAAGCCTTGTTAAGGTCCTTGAAATCGACACACAAGCGCCAGGATTTGTCCTTCTTTGGTACCATTACCAGGTTTGCTAGCTAGTTCGGATGTTTTATATCTCTAATGAATCTGGCCTCCTATAGTTTGGCTAGCTCCTCTCCCACGGCCTGTCTCTTAGGTTCGGAGAAACGCCAAAGAGCTTGTTTGACTGGCTTGAATCCTTTTAGGATATTTAGGTTGTGCTCGGCCAGCCGGCGTGGGATTCCTGGCATGTCTGAAGGGTGCCAAGCAAAGATGTCCCAATTTTCGCGTAGGAATTCTCGTAGTGCGGCGTCTACATCAGGGTTTAGTTGTGCCCCGATGGAGGCCGTTTTTGTAGGGTCCGTTGGATGGACTTGGAATTTGACTATTTCGTCCGCCGGTTTAAAAGAGGTGGACTTGGATCTCTTATCGAGTATCACATCGTCCCTGCTCACCATGGAGCGCAGCGCAGTGAGTTCCTCGGCCGCTAGGGCTTCGGATAGTGCCTCAAGGGCAAGTGCGGCTGTTTTGTTTTCGACGCGGAGTGCTATGTCCGGGTCACTAGCAAGAGTGATGATTCCATTGGGTCCGGGCATTTTGAGCTTCATGTACCCGTAATGGGGTATAGCTTGAAAAATTGTGAATGCCTCTCGCCCTAATAGAGCGTGGTATCCGCTGCTGAACGGAGCCACTTGGAATGTGACCTCCTCGGACCTGTAATTATCCGGCGTGCCGAACACCACATCCAGTGTGATTTTTCCTGTATAGCATGCTTCCCGACTGGGGATTATTCCTCTAAAGTTTGTGCTGCTTCGCTCAATGCAGCTCCAGTCTATTTCCATTTTTGAAGGGTTTGCTCATAAATGAGGTTTAATCCGCTGCCGCCATCCATGAGTACCTTGGTAAGGCGAAAGTCGTCCACTATTGGACTGAAGACCAATCCGGCTGGTGCTCGGGCTGTTCGGAATTTAGGTTCGTCACTGGCGTTAAAGGTAATAGCCGTGTCACTCCATGGATTTATTGTTGCTACCTGGTGGACTTCGGCAAGGCTGCGGAGTGTTTGTTTCCGCATATTATTTGATGCGAAAGTTTTGAAGACTGTTAATACCGTACTGGTATTGCTGGGCTGGTGCTCTGGAGCTAGAAGCTCTTCGCCACTTTTGGCCACCTGCCGTAGTATCCAACATGCTCGAAGGCTATGAGTTGGAGTGGCGCCCTCTGTACTATGAATTTTGCAGGGTCCATTGAGCCATCCCTCCAGTACGGTTCCATGCCCTTTAAAGGGTTTTTGCTTTTTGGATTTAACCCAGGTGCCTGGTAATGATGCACCCTTTTACTTTGGACTAGGGTTGTGTTCAAGGTCGGATTATCCCAAAATTTGATTTCGGTTTTCCAGACGCTCTCCATCGCACAGTACTTTCGTACTATGGATGCCAAGTCAGCAAAACGTGTAATTTCGCGACGACTTACGGCATTGAGGATTCCTTCGTCCGTGCAATTAATGCAGAAGAATGAAATTGCGTCCTCTTCACAGCAGCCCTTTATCCTGTTCATGACCAGGAGGAATCTGGCTCAGTAATGATGTACTGTTTCAGCGGGCTCTTGCCGGATTTGGGATAGATTGCTTATGTTTGGGTGGGCGGGTGGAGTTAAATTCCGAACTCCGTCCGATCTAAGACTCAGGGGCCAAGAAGTTTCCGAACTTGGAAGCTTGGGTTCTTGGACGTTGTCCGATGAATCTAGCCCGCTGCCTGACTTTAAGTTCAGGGCTTGAGTGGTGTTCTCCCCTCCGCGGGAATCGGGCATGGAGGGGTCAGGAATCCGGACATAGCTAGTCCTTAGGATAGAAGAAGGGTCGCCATATTGTTCCTCTACCACAGCAACGTGGTGGGTAGCCCGGGGAGAGTTAATCTCTCTTAGATCGGTTTTAGGCCCAATCTGGTCGTAGTCTATAGCGACTCCCAGGGTGGCGATGCGATCCAAGAGCTCGTTTAACAAAGAGAGCACCATCGGATCTAACTGCTCGGCGAGTTCCGAGTTGACGTGAAGATTGCTTTTGAAGACCGAGAAGTCATCGTCGGCGTGGCGGCCGAACGGGCGGTCATAAGAAAACCTCCTAGCCGGAGAGTTTGGCCGATGGCCCAAGCTCCTTTAGCAACGGTGCCGTCTTTAAAGACGGGACGAGGAATCCTTCCTGAGGGCGACGACACAGAGGAACTCTCAATGAAAGCACCAATGTCGGTGTCAAAACCGGCAGATCTCGGGTAGGGGGTCCCAAACTGTGCGTCTAGGCGGATGGCAACAGGAGACAAGGGACACGATGTTTTTACCCAGGTTTGGGCCCTCTCGATGGAGGTAAAACCCTACTCCTGCTTGATTAATATTGATGATATAGGTAGTACAAGAGTAGATCTACCACGAGATCAAAGAGGCTAAACCCTAGAAGCTAGCCTATGGTACGATTGTTGTTCATCCTACAGACTAAAACCCTCCGGTTTATATAGACACCGGAGAGGGTTAGGGTTACACAGAGTCGGTTACAATGGTAGGAGATCTACATATTCGTATCGCCAAGCTTGCCTTCCATGCCAAGGAAAGTCCCATCCGGACACGGGACAAAGTCTTCAATCTTGTATCTTCATAGTCCAGATGTCCGGCCAACGGTGATAGTTCGGCTATCTGGACACCCCCTAATCCGGGACTCCCTCAGTAGCCCTGAACCAGGCTTCAATGACGACGAGTCCGGCGCGCATATTGTCTTCGGCATTGCAAGGGCGGGTTCCTCCTCCGAATACTTCATAGAAGATTTTGAACACAAGGATAGTGTCCGGCTCTGCAAAATAAGTTCCACATACCACCGTAGAGAGAATAATCTTTACACAAATTCAATCTGCTGACGTATTCTGCGGTGTGACGTCACACCACGGCCAAGCCTTTATTGGAATCATTTTTACTGTTCCACCTCAGCGTGTTTAGCGAGGCGGTTTCCTTGGCACGTCTTATCAAAGCGGAGATCGTGCCCACTTATTCTGGGATTCTCATCAATACGGGCGTGGGTAATCCAACCGCGCCATTGATTACGGTGCTTGGGAGATAAGCGAGTTTTACTAGGCTGGTGGGGGACATATAGCTTCGTCCGTCCATATAAGGGGATAAGGATCCACCTTTTCACCTACGCCTTCTTCCTCCTTTGCTCATCCATTTCCGCGCACTCGAGCTCCAGCGCCCAAGTCCGCACATCCCTCCTCAACCTTCTCCAGCCATGTCCGGAGCGGGAGGCAAGTGGATGGTCTCCTCCGTAACGGAGGAACAAGTCAAAAAGCTGTGGAAGGCCGGATACTTGTCCAGCGACATCGCGCATCGGCTCCCCGACAAGGGGCAGCTCCTCCCCACCCCCAGGCCCCATGAGAGGGTGGTGTTCCTCACCCACTTCCTCCGCGGACTAGGTTTTCCACTTCACCCATTTGTCCGGGGGCTCATGTTCTACTATGGCCTAGATTTCCACGATCTGTACCCGAACTTCATCCTCAACATCTCGGTGTTCATCGTCGTGTGCGAGGCCTTCCTCTGCATCCAGCCCCACTTTGGCTTATGGCTGAAGACTTTTAATGTCAAGCCGAATGTAGTGGGCGGCCGCCAAGCGGAGTGCGGAGGTGCCATGGTGGGCCGGATGGCCAATGTCCTATGGCGCGAGGGCTCCTTCGTGGAGACAATAAAGGGATGGCAATCAGGGTGGTTCTACATCACCGAGCCGCGCGACTCCAAATGGGCGGCGGCCCCCGAATTCCGATCTAGTTTCCCCACGGCTCACCTCCTGGAAAGAGACGGGCCTAACGTGGGGAGATTCGGAAGAGCTGACCGGACTTCAAACCTGCGTCCAAAAACTGGTGAACAAGAATCTCAAGCTTGTCAACGTAGTCCAGGTCATGCTCATCCGTCGGATCCTCCCATGCCAACAATGGGCCTTCAAATTGTGGGAGTTTGATCCGGCACAACACCAAACCTTGCACAAGCTCTTCGACACTACGTATGAAGATGCCTAGAAGGTGCTGTTTAAGGGTGCCGAGGCCCCCGCATCTGCTACCGAAGATCGCGGATTCAGCTCGCGGCGTCAGGCCAGCGAGGTAAGCTATTCTACCCTTTACGGGACTCTTGTTTTTCATAGTTTTACTCTATGCGGGATCTAAACTCCCTTACCTTTGATAGGACTGGCTGAAGACGTCCGGGTAGGTTAACTGTCCGGCTCCTTTGCCAGAAGACCCAGCGAACACCCGCTTGACGGGGCTGCTGGTTCCGGCACCTCACGTGGTGCCGGAGAAGAAGGCCAAGAAGAAGGCCACGGGAACTCGAAGGAGTGCCCGGCGCCAGGTGTTGTCGGACTCATCGTCCGACGATTCCGAGGCGGACTCCTCCCGTGAAGACGAGGAGGAGGAAAAAGAGGCCTCTCCCCCAGCGGGGGGAGAGAAGAAAAGGAAGGCCGCCGCAGCTGGGGGCGGAGGGTCCAAGAAAGGAAGGACCCTTCCTCCGGACTTTTCCACCAACACCCATGACGGCGAAGAGGAGTGGCCCTCGAGGGCCAGGCCCCTGGCGAGATCGTAAGTGTCCGGATTCCAGAATAACTCATGATTTTTCATTTGTCGCATAGTGTCTTCTAACACCGAATACAACCATGTAGCCCGCCCAAGGACGAGCTCCCCGCTTCGTCGAGCGGCTCCCTGGATCCATCGGATGTGAATAGCACTTCACTTCCGACCGTCTCCTCCCCTCGTGACGCAGACGATGCCACGGTGGAATCCCAAAAGGAGCCCAACCAGGAGGAGGTGGTCCTGGAGGCGCCGCAAGGAGACCTCCCGGACTCCGGGCACAAAGGGGGTAAAACCCCAGAGGGCTCTAAGTCCGGCCCTGTGCCGGACTCCGTACCGGAACCTACAGTGGTTCCGAAGTCCGGCAGGCGGCCCCTTCGTAAGAAGGGCAAGACTGCGACGCTGGCCTCCATCCAACCGGAGGTACCGGACAGCTTGCTGGAGGCGCTTAACGGCGCCTCCATCGACGAGGAGCACCGCACTATCATAAGTGCGGTGATCCAGAAAGTTCAGTCCGCCAAGAGCGGGCTGACTGAAGCCTGTACCAGCCTTCTAACAGGCTTTGAGGTAAGTTTTTAAGATATGTAAGAATATTACCGCATAGACAGTAGCCCCTGATGCTCAGTTTGGTGTTCGAAAAGAAAAGCCGAACTGAGGATCTAGAAAGATATACGCAGGAGTCTAACATAAGTATGTCAATATGGGAATGTCGGCTGCGTTGTTGACCTCTGCCGCATTGACTGCGGAGGTCAATGCATTGAAGCAGAGCCTCGAGCGGTCCGAGAACGAGCTCGGCCTTGCCAAGAAGCAGCTCGAGGACAAGGAAGGTAAGTAATACCTTATGGAAGTATATAAAAATGTGGTTGCAAAAAATAACAGGAATAACGTGAAAATTGCAGGGGCCACAAACGAGGTGGCAACCCTGAAGGAAGCGGTGTCCAAGGCCGAAAACAGTGCAGCCTTGGAGCGCACCGAGCGAGAGAAGCAGGAGGCGCGGGTGGCGGAGGTGTGGCAAGAGCTCCAGGCTCTCGTGGAAAAACACAAGAGTTTCGAGCGTAACTCAAAGACTCGAGAGTCCGAGCTCGCCTCGGCTCTTGAGAGTGCCAAAGCCGCTAAGGCCGAAGCCTAGAAGGCCCTCCAGGAGATCGAGGTGATAAAGAAGATAGTAGCGGGTAAGGCATTCTTTATGCAAAGCAAGCATGTAAAAGTGAATTATCTGTTACTTACCCGAATCTGGAGCTCTCCAGGAGCGTTGGCCGATCTGCCCTGTAGTGTGTCCGATGCTGCCACGTTCTACTGAGCCGAGGAGGGGAGCTCGATGGAAAAGGTGTTCTGGTCTCAATATGTTGAGGCCGGACATCCGGTGCCCCTGGGCAACCAGCTGAAGCAGCTGGTCGAGCTCCACAAGGTGGACGAACAGGCCATGAAGGGCCTCATAGTTCGGCTGTGGCCTAAAGAAGACATGCCTGGGAGCTGCATCAGTCTGGTATGGCGGCTGGTGGACGCCTATCCATGGATTGAAGTCATCAAGCGCTCCGTCTGCATTGAAGGTGCCCGTCGGGCCCTTGCCCGTGCTAAAGTGCACTGGGGCAAGATGGACGCCGAGAAGCTTGTGACGGACGCGCCATCGCCGGGCAAGGAGTATCGCAAGCCCGAGATGTACTATGAGGGTGTCCTGAAGGGTGCCCGCCTTATAGCAGGTGAATGCTCCAATTTTTGAGTAGACTCGCATGTGTTATCCTGTACGCTGAAAATTTTGTTCATATGCGCTAAGCAACGCTTGTTAATTTAAAATGTTACCTTCTGTGCGGCTGTTTATCAAATTTGAGAGATGGCGAGTCGTTGGCTTCAACCCCCATGCCACGAGTGCTGGGGTGTTCGGGATAAACTTGAGCGCTCTTGTTCCCATTCTTGGGTCCTTCGAGGGAGGCATTCAACACGACGAACGAGGAAACCGGACTATAATGCTTGAACACTCTCACTTAGCCATAGAATTCTATAATTTTAAATTTCGGCGAAGCCCCTAGTATTCAGAAGACCGAGTTCGGGGCACTATCCACGCCTTGGCCGGACAATGCCGACTCCTCGCTCTAAGCGGCATGAGTCTTTAGGGACCCGAAAAACCTCTCGAACAGCGACCGGCTCTCGCCCTATCATGACGGTCAGTTTTAGCTTTCTCCACTGAGGTGCTCAACCCAGCTCAACCGAGGCACAATCGCAGTGGTTCTCCCAGCGCTACCTTAGCCGATATAACGGAACATAAGGTACCAAAACATGGGAGCCGGGCAAACCCAACTATTGACCCAAGACATGATTCGGAGCCGATGCATATAATGCTATAAGTTCGGGGTGCCGCACTTGTGAAAGTGTTCGGACTTATCACACTATGTTTTGGGGTACTTAAGCCCCTGGTGTATTGACCGTACCAAGTTGTACGGGTGCAACATGTCATAGATGAACATTTTATTGGAAAAAAAGGAATGTAATAATAAGCAGAAGCTATGTATTGTTTATTCAAAAGATACTGCAATGCAAGCAGAACGATACAAATAGTGCGATAAGCAAGGGATGGGACTATTTAACATGTCCCCCTCCAGGGGTAGGCTATGGGATGGTATGTAAAACAGGTATACTGCTCATAATAGAGACCACCTGGACACTCGACGTAGCTTTTCTGCTTCCGTGGCTGTTGCATCGTGACTTCGGCGATTCTACTGCCGGACAGGGCTTCTGGAAAACGGAGTCCTGAGAATAAGAAGAAAAGAAAAAAAAGAATGACACAATTGGGAGCCCCTGGTGTGGTTGAGCCGCACTCTGGGCATGCCGTGGTCATGCCCCTCCCCCTATGCCCATGGTATCTCCAGAGCGTAGTTGTGTACGCGTGGTACTGGTTTCGCGATTTCGCGAGGGCTGGGGTTGGGGCCGCATTGCTACGCGTGCTCGGAACGTGCCAGGCGGTCTTGTTGTAGGTTACTCCGGGCGCGCTTGACGGTGTCCGGACGTTTAGTAGTCGGACTCGAGAATTGCCTTAAGAGGCTGCTTTGTACTTCCGCCGCGAGGGCCGCCGTATGCTCCTCCTTTCGGAGAGAGCGTTTGGTGTTTCCATTGACCGTGATTACTCCTCGAGGGCTTCGCATCTTGAGCTTGAGGTATGTGTAGTGCGGCACCGCATTGAACTTTGCAAATGCGGTTCGTTCGAGCAGTGCGTGATAGCCGCTGCAGAACGGGACTATGTCGAAGATTAATTCCTCGCTTCGGAAGTTATCCAGGGATCCGAAGACCACTTCGAGTGTAACTGAGCCTGTACAGTTGGCCTCTACACCTGGTATGACGCATTTAAAGGTTGTTTTTGTGGGTTTAATCCTTGAGGAGTCTATGCCTATTTTGCACACTGTATCCTGGTAAAGCAGGTTCAGGCTGCTGCCGCCGTCCATCAGGACTCTAGTGAGGTGAAATCTGTCAATGATTGGGTCAAGAACCAATGCGGCGAATCCGCCGTGGCGGATGCTAGTGGGGTGGTCCCTTCGATCAAAAGTGATCGGGCAGGAGGACCACGGGTTGAACTTTGGGGCGACTGGCTCCATCGCATATACGTCCCTTAGTGCACGCTTCTGCTCCCCTTTGGGTATGTGGGTTGCGTATATCATGTTCACCGTCCGCACTTGTGGGGGAAAGCCCTTCTGTCCTCTATTGTTCGGTGGCCGGGGCTCCTCCTCGTCATCGCTATGCAGCCCCTTGTCGTTGTTTCTGGCATTTAACTTGCCTGCCTTCTTGAACACCCAACAATCCCTGTAGGTGTGGTTGGCTGGTTTTTCGGGGGTGCCATGTATCTGGCACAAGCGATCGAGTATTCGGTCCAAATTGGACGGGCCTTGAGTATTTCTTTTGAACGGCTTTTTCAGCTGACCGGGTTTAGAGCCTCTGAATCCGGCATTGACTGCCGTATCTTCAGCATTATCGTCGTTAATGCGGCGCTTGTGCTTGTTGCGACGCGACCTGCCATTGTTGTCCTTGGTATCCGAACTACCAGGGTTTTTGGTCAGGTTGTTACTGCGAGCTAGCCAGCTGTCCTCTCCCGGGCAGAAGCGGGTCATGAGTGATGTGAGGGCTGCCATGGATTTCGGCTTTTCCTGTCCTAGGTGTCGGGCAAGTCACTCGTCGCGGATGTTATGTTTGAAGGCTGCAAGGGCCTCTGCATCCGAACAGTCAACGATTTGGTTTTTCTTGGTTAAGAATCGTGTCTAGAATTGTCTGGCCGATTCATCTGGCTGCTGAATTATGTGGCTTAGGTCATCGGCGTCTAGTGGTCGCACATGTGTGCCCTGGAAGTTATCAAGGAATGCGGCTTCCAGGTCTTCCCAACAACCAATTGATTCTGCTGGCAAGCTGTTGAGCCAATGCCGAGTTGGTCCTTTTAGCTTGAGTGGGAGGTATTTGATGGCGTGTAGATCATCACCGCGGGCCATGTGGATGTGAAGGAGATAGTCCTCGATCCAAACCGCAGGATCTGTTGTGCCGTTGTATGATTCAATGTTTACGGGTTTGAAACCTTCGGGGATTTGATGATCCATTACTTCGTCTGTAAAGCATAGTGGGTGTGCGGTGCCTCTGTATTGGGCTATATCACGACGCAGCTCAAATGAGCTTTGTCTACTGTGTTCGGCCTGGCCGGAATTGTTGTATCCGGCGTGACGGTTGTCATCACATGTCGTGGGGCGCCCACGCGATCCGTAGATCGATCTTATTTGCATTGCCTTGTCCTCCAATATGTCTCGCAAGTCTGGCGCATCTCCCCATGGCTTTGTACTTTTCGAGCGACGCCGGGGTGCGGCTTTAGTGGAGGGCCTAGAGGCCTCTTTGTCGCGGCCACGAGGTGGCCGATCGGCCGCGTCATGCGCTGGTGATGTAGGTTTGGGTGCTTCCTCCTCTAATTGGGGTAGCAGCCTGCGTTTTGGGTAGCTCTTGGAGGGGCGATCGAGTTTGTACTCTTCGGCTGCAAGGACTTCGGTCCATCTGTCAGCTAGCAAGTCTTGGTCAGCTCTAAGCCGCTGCTGCTTTTTCTTGAGGCTGCTTGTCGTGGCCATAAGCCTGCGCTTGAAACACTCTTGTTCGACGGGATCCTCGGGCATGACAAATTCGTCGTCGTCGAGGCTTGCTTCACCTTCGGAGGGAGGCATATAATTATCGTCCTCTACCTCTCTTTCTGCTGCTCTATCATGAGGGCTGGCTTCTCCCTCCTCCTGTGTTGAATCCTGCTGGAGGAGGTTGTCTTCGGCACTGTCCGGGGTGTTATTATCTCCCGTGCCGAAATCACCATTTTTGATGTGGCGGGATTTAGAGCGGCGCTTGGGCTGTTTCTTGGAGGGGTCATCCTCGGCTGTTCCATTGCCATTCCCATCTTTTGGGATGTCCACCATGTATATGTCGTATGACGAGGTGGCCTTCCAGTGCCCTGTAGGCGCTGGTTCTTTGTTGTCTCCTGCATCGTCGTCCATACCGTTGATGTCTTCGGAGTCGAAATCGAGCATGTCGGTTAAATCATCGAACCTTCCTGTGGCTACAAAGTGGGTGGTGGGTGGGCGTTGAATTTCTTCGTCGTCCGCATCCCAACCTTCCTGACCATAGTCCGGCCAGGGTTCTCCTGATAAAGAGAGAGACTTTAGTGAATTCAGAATGTCGCCAAAGGGCGAGTGCTGAAAGATGTCTGCGGCAGTGAAGTCCATAACCGGCGCCCAATCGGATTTGATTGGCAGGGGCGCGAGAGGTTCGGAGTCCGGAGAGGAGTCCGGCACCTCGGAGTCATGGGCTTTGCAAAGGACAGGGATGGTGTTCGGCTCAATTGCCATAGAGATCGTAACCCCCGAGGCGGTGTCCAGCCACTCGTCCTCGATCGGCGAAGTCGGCTCCGAGCTAAAGATCGGAGAGGACGCTGGTGCGGCCTCTAGGGCACTGTTCGGCGGCAGAGCTAGATCATACCCATCGAGACAGTGCGGCACGCTTGGCTGTGGCTCGAATCCGTCGAAGATCAAGTCTCCACGGATGTCAGCCGTATAGTTCAAACTCCCAAATCTGACCTGATGGCCAGGGGCGTAGCTTTCGATCTGCTCCAGATGGCCAAGTGAATTGGCCTGTAGTGCAAAGCCGTTGAATACGAAGATCTGTCCGGGGAGAAAAGTCTCACCCTGGACCGCGTCGTTGTTGATGATCGAAGGAGCCATCGGGCCTAAAGGTGACGACACAGAGGAACTCTCAATGAAAGCACCAATGTCGGTGTCAAAACCGGCGGATCTCGGGTAGGGGGTCCCGAACTGTGCGTCTAGGCGGATGGTAACAGGAGACAAGGGACACGATGTTTTTACCCAGGTTCGGGCCCTCTCGATGGAGGTAAAACCCTACTCCTGCTTGATTAATATTGATGATATGGGTAGTACAAGAGTAGATCTACCACGAGATCAAAGAGGCTAAACCCTAGAAGCTAGCCTATGGTATGATTGTTGTTCGTCCTACGGACTAAAACCCTCCGTTTATATAGACACCGGAGAGGGTTAGGGTTGCACAGAGTCGGTTACAATGGTAGGAGATCTACGTATCCGTATCGCCAAGCTTGCCTTCCACACCAAGGAAAGTCCCATCCGGACACGGGACGAAGTCTTCAATCTTGTATCTTCATAGTCCAGGAGTCCGGCCAACGGTGATAGTTCGGCTATCCGGACACCCCCTAATCCAGGACTCCCTCAGTCCTACTTGGCACTTTATTGAAACAAAAGCTATAAAACATGATTCCGATAGTAGAATAATCATGTGGACACACAAAAACAGTAAGAATAAATATTGGGTTGTCTCCCAACAAGCGCTTTTCTTTAATGCCTTTTTAGCTAGGAATGATGATGGCAATGATGCTCACATAAAAGATAAGAATTGAAACATAACGGGAGCATCATGAAGCATATGACTAGCACATTTAAGCCTAACCCACTTCCTATGCATAGGGATTTTGTGAGCAAATAACTTATGGGAACAATAATCAACAACCATAGGAAGGTAAAACAAGCATAAGTTCAAAAATTGAAGCACATAGAGAGGAAACTTGACATTATTGCAACTCCTACAAGCATATGTTCCTCCCCCATAATAATTTTCAGTAGCATCATGAATGAATTCAACAATATAACCAGCACCTAAAGCATTCTTTTCATGATCTACAAGCAAAGAAAATTTACTACTCTCCACATAAGCAAATTTCTTCTCATGAATAGTAGTGGGAGCAAACTCAACAAAATAACTATCATGTGATTGAAAATTAAGATCAAGATGACACGTTTCATGGTTATCATTATTCTTTAAAGCAAACGTGTCATCACAATAATCATCATAGATAGGAGGCATGCTTTCATCATAGTAAATTAGCTCATCAAAGCTTGGGGGGGAAAATATCATCTCCGTCAAACATAGCTTCCCCAAGCTTGTGGCTTTGCATATCATTAGCATCATGGATATTCAAGGAATTCATACTAACAACATTGCAATCATGCTCATCACACAAAGATTTAGTGTCAAACATTCTAGAGATTTCTTCTTCTAGCACTTGAGCACAATTATCCTTTCCATCATACTCACGAAAGATATTAAAAAGATGAAGCGTATGAGACAAACTCAATTCCATTTTTTTGTAGTTTTCTTTTATAAACTAAACTAGTGATAAAACAAGAAACAAAAAGATTTGATTGCAAGATCTAAAGATATACCTTCAAGCGCTAACCTCCCCGGCAACGGCGCCAGAAAAGAGCTTGATGTCTACTACACAACCTTCTTCTTGTAGACGTTGTTGGGCCTGCAGGTGCACAGGTTTGTAGGACAGTAGCAAATTTCCCTCAAGTGGATGACCTAAGGTTTATCAATCCGTAGGAGGCGTAGGATGAAGATGGTCTCTCTCAAGAAACCCTGCAACCAAATAACAAAGAGTCTCTTCTGTCCCCAACACACCCAATACAATGGTAAATTGTATAGGTGCACTAGTTCGGCGAAGAGATGAAGATACAAGTGCAAAATAGATAGTAGATATAGGTTTTTGTAATCTGAAATTATAAAAACAGCAAGGTAAGAAGTGGTAAACGTGAGCGTAAACGGTATTGCAATGGTAGGAAACAAGGCCTAGGGTTCATACTTTCACTAGTGCAAGTTCTCTCAACAATAATAACATAGATAGATCATATAACAAGCCCTCAACATGCAACAAAGAGTCACTCCAAAGCCACTAATAGCAGAGAACAAACATAGAGATTATGGTAGGGTATGAAACCACCTCAAAGTTATTCTTTCGGATCGATCTATAAAAGAGTTCGTACTAGAATAACACCTTAAGACACAAATCAACCAAAACTCTAATGTCACCTAGATACTCCATTGTCACCTCAAGTATCCGTGGGCATGATTATACGATATGCATCACACAATCTCATATTCATCCAACCAACATAAAAGTACTTCAAAGAGTGCCCCAAAGATTCTACCGGAGAGTCAAGAACGTGTGCCAACCCCTATGCATAGGTTCATGGGCGGAACCCGCAAGTTGGTCACCAAAGCATACATCACGAGGGACATGATATCCCATTGTCACCACATATAAACACGGCAAGACATACATCAAGTGTTCTCATAAAAGACTCAATCCAATAAGATAACTTCAAAGGGGGAACTCAATTCATCACAAGAGAGTAGAGGGGGAGAAACATCATAAGATACAACTACAATAGCAAAGCTCGGGATACATCAAGATCGTGCCATAGAGGGAACACGAGAGAGAACATGAGAGAGAGAGAGAGAGAGAGAGATCAAACACATAGCTATTGGTACATACCCTCAGCCCCGAGGGTGAACTACTCCCTCCTCGTCATGGAGAGCGCCGGGATGATGAAGATGGCCATCGGTGATGGGATCCCCCCTCCGGCAGGGTGCCGGAACAGACTCTCCAGAGGTTTTTGGTGGCTACAGAGGCTTGCAGCGGCGGAACTCCTGATCTATCTTCTCCCTGGATGTTTTTAGGGTACGTGGGACTATATAGGCGAAAGGAGTATGTCGATGGAGCAACAGGGGGCCCATGAGGTAGGGAGCGCGCCCAGGGGGGCGCCCCCCACCCTCGTGACCGCCCCCACCCTTTTGTTCCTTGGAGGAGGGTCCAAGTCTCCTGGATCACGTTCGGTGAGAAAATCATGTTCCCGAAGGTTTCATTCCGTTTGGACTCCATTTGATATTCTGTTTCTTCGAAACACTGAAATAGGCAAAAAAACAGCAATTCTGGGCTGGGCCTCCGGTTAATAGGTTAGTCCCAAAAATAATATAAAAGTGGAAAATAAAGCCCAATATAGTCCAAAACAGTAGATAAAGTAGAATGGACCAATCAAAAATTATAGATACGTTGGAGACGTATCATGGACCAATTTTCTAAGATGGCACATTTCATTCCATGCAACAAGATAGACGATGCTTCACATATTGCCAATCTCTTTTTTGGGGAAATCTTGTGACTCCATGGAGTACCAAAGACAATCATCTCGGACCGTGACATCAAGTTCTTGAGTTACTTTTGGAAGACGCTATGCGCCAAGCTCGGTATCAAGCTCTTGTTCTCTTCAGATTACCATCCTTAAACCGATGGCCAAACAGAGGTGACGAACCATACACTCTCCACTCTACTTCGCGTGTTGATCAAGAGGAACATCAAGGAGTGGGAGGAGTGTCTACCCATCACCGAGTACGCCTACAACCGTGCAAGACATTCGACTACCGGCAGGTCCCCCTTCGAGGTCGTCTACGGCTTCAACCTGTTGTCCCCATTGGACATTCTACCTCTTCCACTACAAGAGTGCACCAACCTCGACGTGAGTGCACGAGCAAGCTACCTCAAGAAGATGCACGAAGATACAAGGCACACCATCGAGCGCCAAGACCGGGCGACGTCAGCGCCAAGGCCCAGCCTGCTCCAGCTCCTCACCGGCCCAACTCCAATCTAGCCTTTGGCCCATGGTGAGTGACCCAGCACCCAGCAGTTTCGGCCCATATCATGTTTTTTCCATTCTGCGAATTTGTCCATTTATCCAGAGAGTCCAGATTTACAGAAAAACCCCTAAGCATCATGCATATAATAACTCATGAATCGTGCATCAGATTAAAATGATTTAAACATGTAAAATGCTTAGAATTTTGTGTAGATTAATAATATGCCACTTTCATCCATGTTTAAAATGTTTAAAATGTTGTTTGTTTAGAGTTGCTCAAATGCCATGCTAAAATGTTTTATTTCATAACTAAATAACCGTAGCTCCGAATTTAATAAACTTTATATGTAAGTGGGGTGAAAAAAAGCATAGTTTAACATGGTGGAATTACTTTCATGTTTAACAACTATAAAATATGGTTTAGGGCAGAACAGTACCAATTCCAAAATATGCATATGAGGATTTTCCGGAATTGTTGTTTGGTGTTCCGGCCTCATTTAAACTTGCCTGGATAGGTAGTTTCATTATGCTTCACCCCTTGCCATGTTTAATAACATTTAATGTTGTTGGGTACATAAACGAGAGCAAACTAAATAAATGAATGTGGTGTTTCGTTGTTATGCAACTTGTTTCATATTTAGCTCCACTTAATTTGTAGTATTGTTTTTGCACCTTGTCATGCCATGCATATTTAAACCGGCATGCAGCATACTTGTTTGTGCATCGTGCCATGCTTATGTGATGGTTGTTTACCATGTTGTTTGTTTCTTTCTGGTGTTGTTCTTAGTTCCGGTAATGTTGCGATTGTGAGGATTCGTTCGACTACTCCCGTTCGTCTTCTTCATGGACCTCGTTCTTCTTCCTAGCAGGATTTCAGGCAAGATGACCATACCCTCGATATCACTTCTATCTTTGCTATGCTAGTTGCTTTGCTCTATCGCTATGCCGCGCTACCTATCACCTGTTCTTCAAGCCTCCCAAATTGCCATGTCAGCCTCTAGCCTTTCCACCCTTCCTAGCAAACTGTTTCTTGGCTACGTTACCGCTTTTGCTCAGCCCCTCTTATAGCGTTGTTAGTTGCAGCTGAAGTTGAAGATTGCTCCATGATGGACAGGATTATGTTGGGATATCACAATATCTCTTATTTAATTAATGCATCTATATACTTGGTAAAGGGTGGAAGGCTCGGCCTTATGCTGGTGTTTTGTTCCACTCTTGCCACCCTAGTTTCCGTCATACCGGTGTTATGTTCCTTGATTTTGTGTTCCTTACGCGGTTGATTTATGGGACCCTCTTGACAATTCGCCTTAATAAAACTCCTCCAGCAAGGCCCAGCCTTGGTTTTACCATTTGCCACCTAAGCCTTTTTCCCTTGGGTTTTCGCGAGCCCGGGGGTCATCTTTATTTTAAACCCCCCCCCCCTGGGCCAGTGCTCCTCTGAGTGTTGGTCCAGAACGGGCAGACTGCAAGGCCAGCACGGGGCAACTCAAGGTCTGGTTTTACTCGTAGGCTGACCTATCCGTTGTGCCCTGAGAACGAGATATGTGCAGCTCCTATCAGGATTTGACGGCACATTCGGGCGGCTTTGCTGGTCTTGTTTTACCATTGTCGAAATGTCTTGTAAACCGGGATTCCGAGACTGATCAGGTCTTCCTGGGAGAAGGAATATCCTTCGTTTCCCGTGAGATCTTGTGATGGGCTAAGTTGGGACACCCCTGCAGGGTATTATCTTTCGAAAGTCGTGCCCGCGGTTATGTGGCAGACGGGAATTTGTTAACGTCCGGTTGTAGAGAACTTGACACTTGACTTAATTAAAATGCATCAACCGCGTGTGTAGCCGTGATGGTCTCTTTTCGGCGGAGTCCGGGAAGTGACACGGTTTGGGTTATGTATGAACGTAAGTAGTTTCAGGATCACTTGTTGATCACTTCTAGCTTCTCGACCGATGCGGTGCTTCTCTTCTCGCTCTTACTTGCGTATGTTAGCCACCATATATGCTTAGTGCTTGCTGCAGCTCCACCACCTTACCCTTTTCCTACCCATGGGCTTAAATAGTCTTGATCTCGCGGGTGTGAGATTGCTGAGTCCTCGTGACTCACAGATTCTACCAAAACAGTTGTAGGTGCCGAGGATACCAGTGCAAGTGACGCAACCGAGCTCAAGTGGGAGTTCAACGAGGTCCTTGGTCATTACTATGTTTCATTTCCGGATGATCAGTAGTGGAGCCCAGTTGGGACAATCGGGGATCTAGCATTTGGGGTTATCTTCTTTTCATTTGGATTTGACCGTACTCGGTCTATGAGTGTATTTTGAATGTTGTATGATTTTTTTATGTATTGCATGAAGTGGCGATTGTAAGCCAACTCTCTTTATCCCATTCTTGTTCATTACTTGGGATTGTGTGAAGATGACCCTTCTTGCGACAAAACCTACAATGTGATTATGCCTCTAAGTCGTGCCTCGACACGTGAGAGATATAGCCGCATCATGGGCGTTACTAGCGATGAAGCTCAATGTCAACAAGCACCCAATGATATTCAACATTGGAGATCTCGTGTGGCTACACCTTCGCAAGCACCACTTCCCCAACGAACGCAAGTCCAAACTTCTACCTCGAGCCGATGGACCCTTCAAGGTGCTAGCACGCTACAACAACAACGCATACAAGATCGACCTCCCAAGCGACAAGTACAATGTGAGCGACATCTTCAACATCAAAGACCTCTCGCCATACCATGGTGATGAAGATTTCGATCTGAGGTCGGATCTTCCCCAAGGGGGGAGATGATGCGGAGCATCCCACGATCATCCCCATGGACGCATCTACATCTCCTACAACACCACTTGGACCTATGACTACAGCACATGCAAGAGCTCTCAAAACCGAGGTGACATCACTCCTCTCACAACTCTCTTTCGAATCACATGAGACATGGCTTCTACCTTAAACGAAGACGCTTTGCATACTCAGGTACCAAGGATTTAGCCATGGAGAAGCTAGGAAGCAAGGAGAACCGGAAGTGGAAGACATGTGTGAAGACGGTGAAGAAAACCACCAAGTCCCTGGCTGGCCGGACGATCCGGACGAGGGCCCAGACGATCCGGACCCCGGTCCGGACGATCCGGCTAACTCCCCCAACGACACCCGAAGCTGGACCCCGAAGCCGGACCATCCGGACACCGACCCGGATCATCCGGACATCCGGACCCCCAGCCGGACATTCGGACCTGCACCGCCGCTGCCTGCGTCACCAGCTCATCCGGACCACCACCCGGATCATCCGGACAGAGCCCAGATCATCCGGCTCCTCATCATCCGGACCCCGTCTGCGTGCGTGTGTTGGGTTGAGGCCCATGTACCCCTTAGCCCCCTAGCCTATATAAAGGACTCCTCCTCCTCCTCTCTTCTAGACTTAGCATTGGTTTAGCTCATACTCTGAGATAGAGCTTTGCTAATCCATCCGGATCTACTCCACCGCGAGGGACCGACACCTCTTCGGAGAAGATCCTTGTTGGATTCAAGACCTCCATTCGGAGAAGACCATCTTCAAGACCTCCTCACGGAGAAGAACCGGTTACCCTATGTATCATCCTATGTTGGATTTGGATCTTATACTCCTTCGTGTTTTGATGATCTAGCACATGTTTGACTTTATTCTTGTTGGTTGAGTGTTCTCTCGTGTTTTTCCCTCTTTCCCCTCCTCGTGTTCTTCGTGTTCTTCGTAGGGATCCACTTCAAACGTGAAAGATCGGCCTCTAGGGTTCTACCCTACATCAGGAAGGCTGGGTACCGTACCTTATAAGCTTCCCCCCCCTTAAAGGCTTACTAGGGAAGACTTGATACCTTATGCTAGAAGCTTTTGCAGTATCCAATTGAAATGACTAAATATCTTGCACTGGAATCCATTCATACCTTTCTGATGCAGATTGGTGAATCGTGTCTTGTACGCTTAACTGATAAATTGTGGAGAAGGACTGGACTGATCTTCTTTGTGAATGGATTCACATATATATTCTTGTCGTTTCGGCTGCTGATAACTTGTACGAAAAGAATTGTCTGAGTGACCTGCTTGTTGAATTCATTGCATATTTGTACTGCCTTCTGGGTGTCGCATGCTTCAAACCTAACTCATGGCAGAATCAATCATCGGGTACAGACCATACCTCTGACTTGAAATGCACGGTTGGACTTGGATCCAATTTTGTTCTCCTACTGGTTTAATCATTGCTGCAATAAAGGTGAATCTCTGACGGGTACTTGTTACTGAAAGTTTGAGCAGAATATGACTTGTATTCAGACCGGGTGTCTACAATACCATGCTGTCAGCTGAAAATCTCATTGCTTTTAACTGAGTTCCTTGGTGTATATATGTACTTCTCACGGTTTCTTCTGATCTGGTGTCGGTTGATGAGCAATTTCCATAAGGGGGTAACACCGAAGATTCAAAACAAAGAAGCACAAGAAAATGATCGATTGCAACAAAGCACACAGCCAACAAGCTACAAAACTAATCCACACAGGCACATGCAAGCATAAACAGGCAATGATACTATAGCAGATGCACATGCACTACACGAATGACTACACCCTACGCTTGAGCAAACGCTCAGGAGCTGACAAAGAAGCTAAGGGAGTAGCGAGTGGAACTGCTGACTCCGAAACTCTGGATGGACGAGGCGAAGGGGTTTGAGAAGCTGGCGGAGACTGAGGTAGGGTGGCACCAACGATCTCCTGGCTCGAATGGCGTCTCGGACTAACTCGGAAGTAAGAAGGCACTCGGTCGTCATATAACAGGACATGGCGAGGATAGCCGGGTCATCTTGGGGGTTGACAGAGGGGAACTTGATCCGCTTAGGGTTCTCGATGATGGTGGGATAGTATTGATAAGCATGGTTATCTTGCACCATGCTCTCTTGACGGCGAAGACCGGTGATTTCTGCCGTTACGGCAAGCTGGACGGCACGCTCGGGAGTAGCACCGTAACGACCATGGAAACTGTAGGTGCGCTTACCAACAGGAATCGGGGCTGACAGATGAACATGAGCAACATACTCCAGGATTCTTCCTCTAGCAGAAAACTGGAATACTTGATAATGAGGTGGATCTCTGCGGGGATAAATGCTATGCCACATATCGCCAAGGAGGGTGGAAAAGTTGAGAGGTGCAGGAGTGAGGCTGAACGCAATAGGACTTGTTGGGAAACGTAGCATGCAATTTCAAAAATTTCCTACGCTCATGCAAGATCTATCTATGAGATGCATAGCAACGAGAGGGGAGAGTGTGTCCACGTACCCTCGTTGATTGAAAGCGGAAGCATTAACTTAACGCGGTTGATATAGTCGAATGTCTTCTTGAATCAATCAAGCAAGTACCAAACGTACGGCACCTCCGAGTTCTGCACACATTCAGCTCGATGACGTCCCTCGAACTCTTGATCCAGTAGAGGTATGAAGGAGTCGATGAGCTCCATTAGCACGACGGTGTGGTGATGGTGTTGGTGATGTTATCCGTGTAGGGCTTCGCCTAAGCACTACGACAATATGACTGGAGGAGTAAACGGTGGAGGGGGGCACTGCACACGGCTAAGAAACAATTGTTGTGCTTAGAGGTGCCCCCGCCTCGCCCCTATATATAAAGGAGGGAGAGGGGAGGAAGCCGGCCCTAGGGTGCGCCCCATGGGAGAAGTCCTACTAGGACTCCAAGTCCAAATCGGACCCCCCCTTTCCTTTTACCGGAGAGGGAAAGGGGGAAGGAGAGGGAGAAGGAGAAGGAAAGGGGGGCGCCACCCCCTTCCCCACTCCAATTCAGTCTCCTCACTTGTGGGGGCGCACCAGCCCCTTGTGGGCTGGTTAGCCTCCCTCTTATGGTCCATATCTTTCACCGGGGGCTGGGTCCGGTAACCCCTCCGGTACTCTGATATGTACCCGATACACTCCAGAGCCTTCCGGTGTCCGAATATTACCTTCCAATATATCAATCTTTACCTCTCGACCTTTTTGAGACACCTCGTCATGTTCGTGATCTCATCCGGGACTCCAAACAACCTCCCTCACCAAAACACATAACTCATATAATACATATCGTCATCGAACATTAAGCGTGCGGACCCTACGGGTTCGAGAACTATGTAGACATGACCGAGACACCTCTCCGGTCAATAACCAATAGCAAAACCTAGATGCTCATATTGGTTCGCACATATTCTACGAAGATCTTTATCGGTCGAACCGCAATGTCAACATACATTATTCCCTTTGTCATCGGTATGTTACTTGCCTGAGATTCGATCGTCGGTATGTTCATACCTAGTTCAATCTTGTTACCGGCAAGTCTCTTTACTCATTTTGTAATGCATCATCCCGCAAATAACTCGTTAGTCACATTGCTTGCAAGGCTTTGTATGATGTGCATTATCGAGAGGGCCCAAAGATACCTCTCCGATACTCAGAGTGACGAATCCTAATCTCAATCTATGCCAACCCAACAAAACACCTTCAGAGATACCTGTAGAGCATATTTATAATCACCCAATTATGTTGTTACATTTGATAGCACACAAGGCATTCCTATAGTGTCCGAGAGTTGCATAATCTCATAGTCGGAGGAATATATATATTTGACATGAAGAAAGTAGTAGCAATAAAACTAAACGATCATTATGCTAACCTAACAGATGGGTCTTGTCCATCACATCATTCTCCTAATGATGTGATCTCGTTCATCAAATGAAAACTCACACTACTGCAGGATGTTGCTAACGCGACACTATGATTAGAGACCCTTCGATGAAACTGTGTGTGATGCAATAATCGCAAATGGTGGTGTAAAAACCGTCAAAAAAGGTGCAAAGCATTTGCGATGATGGATGCATCAAACATGGTTTAGATTTTTGTTGTGTGTGTGATTCAGGCCATATGGTTCAGTTCAATTAACTGTTTGTGATGAGGAGAAACAAAAGAAACAGGGTGTCAGATGAAGGCATGTGCGATGTAGAGCATATGGTTCACTCGGATGAAATGTTTGTGATGAGGCGGAACAATAGAAATGGGCAGCCATATGAAGGTGTGTGCGATATATGGCATACAGTTCAGTTGGATGAACTGTTTGCGTTGAGCCAAGAGAACAGAAACGGTTCAACTTAACAAGATGTGTGTGATACGGGGCAAACAGGTCTGTAATCGTAAATGTGTGGGAAGACCGATAACAACACAGACGATTTCTGTTAACAAGCCGTGTGTGTTGTGAGCAAACTATTGCTGGTATACAATTGTCAGTGATTGATGAAATCATCACTGGCGGGTTCCATTGTTTAGTCCCTGTGCAATGTGATTTGCTCTATCTACAGAGCATCAACATATATATACTTAAAAAGACAGCATTGTATAACTAAATTAAGCATACAATTACACAAGTGACTACACACATAACATTTTCACACACCAAAGTAAGCAATTGCATGCATACTAAACTAGGAGAAATGAGGATCTAATCATCTAATTCTTGTTGCGACGATGCTTGCCATTGCTCTGCTTCTGGCTGGATCCCTGGCCATTTTGGGGAAGGAGGCACTTCCTCATGTCAACGGTCCCGCATGTACATGTCGTAGCACGTGTACGCCTCCTTGGTCGCGTACATGATGTGAGCTTTGTCGAGTTTCTCCATCCAGGCCGAGTGCCAGGCACGCTTGTCCTTGTTGGAGGAATCCTTCATGTCACTGTAGTAGGGGTCGATGATGGCCTCGACAAGGTGAACCAGTGAGTCCTTCTCATGCTCCTTCCTGCCCCAGATCTTGTATTGGCCATGGATGTCGACAAGATTCTGGCAGGCGATGCCCGAATTCTTGAGCACCTTGACATCGTTGGTGATGTCCACCATAGCGAGCATGTAGTGGGGGTTGTTGACAAACCTGGCAAAACGCTCACAAGGCCTTGTGTCCAGGCAGTTGTGGTAGATGAGGATGTGGTTGCGCACGCACATATGGGCGACGACGACCTTGGGACGAGATCCGGCATGAGTGCGGGTGTACTCGAGGTCGAAACCGACCACCTTGTACTTCTCCTCGGCAAGCAACAGCTCCATGATGTGGATGGAGTGCTCCACCCAAACCGGGTTGTTGGTTTACACCATCGAGAGCTCTGTGAACCTTCGATGGGTGTCCACCACGGCATGCATGGTGAACTGCTGCTAGTCATCGGCAACTGCTCGGAGCGCCATTGGAGCCGCGGAGGATACCCTCTAAGAACTTGTCGTGGTGGGTGTGCTTCTTGCAATGGTGGAGAGTGATTGAAAGGTTGAAGAGACACAAGAGGCTCAAATGGCCGCTGTAACAAATGGGGGCCAGCCGGCCTGTAATCGTCATGTCTTGTCACAGCGTTCATAACGGAGGATTCCAGTGCACGCTTGACAACACCGCACCGCAGTTTCACCATGCGTGGCCTCGAAGAGGCACCAAATGTATCATCGGTGAGCCTATTCCCCGCGCTACCGCGCAGTTTACCATGCAAGCTTCCTGCCCGGCTTGGTTTGCCACGCGCCTGCTAGAAGAGGGACAAATCGTGGGTGTTTATTGGCAAAAAGCCTTGTAAAAACAAAGTGTGTGGAATGACTTCGGTCATAAGTTTACCCGTGGGTGATGAGGTCAAAGTTACATAGAAGGGTGATGATGGACACTCGAGTGTAATAATTAATTTTGTGCTCTACAAGGCACATGGTGGAAGAAATCAACTATGTGCAATAATGTCGAAGATCGCAGTCGAGTTAGCTATACAAATCATGTGATGTGAGATCTACAAGGTAAACACAATCAAGAATGGTTAATAAAATCAAATCTAAGACCACTGCATATTAAGGTTAAAATAGTGCTACCAATATACGAGTCTCATACGATGCCATTTCAACGACTGTACCAAAAAAGCTCGAAATATTACAAGGTCCAAATTCCATAATTATATGGCTCAAATTCAAAGATTACAAGGTTCAAACTGATATTAGAAATGAAATTCAGCTCATCAGCTTGTCACGCCCAATATGTGATACTATCCTAAAGAGACTCGAAGGTCCCACCAAGGATAGAACCGCATATTGATACGCTTATGCAAGGTGGATATCATTACATCAACATTACATAATTGATGGGGATACATACAAGAGGCATACAATGCCACACGAATACAACAACATCATTATACAAGACCATCATCCGACTACGGATGAAACACAAACAGAAATTCAAACGACATCCACCCTGCTAGCCCAGGCTGCCGACCTGGAACCTATCCCCTGATCGAAGAAGAAGCAGAAGAAGAACTCCAAAACAAGTAACATCGCTCTCGCGTCATGATCATTGCATAACATGTACATGCAACTGTTGATGTAGTAAACTGTGAGCCACGAGGACTCAGCAATCCCATTACCATGCGTATCAAGACTAGCAAAGCTTAATGGGTAAAGGAATGGATAAGTGGTGAGGTTGCAGCAGCGACTAAGAATATATGGTGGCTAATATATGCAAATAAGAGCGAGAAGAGAAGCAACAGAACGGTCTTGAAGCTAGCAATGATCAATAAGTGATCATGAACTCCTACTTACATCAAACATAACCCAAAACTGTGTTCACTTCCCGGACTCCGCCGAAAAGAGACCATCACGGCTACACACACGGTTAATACGTTTTAATTCGGATCTGGTGTCGGGTTATCTACAACCGTACATTAACAAATTCCCATCTGCCACATAACCGTGGGCATGGCTCTCGAAAGCACCCTGCAGGGGTGTCCCAACTTAGCCCATCACAAGCTCTCACGGTCAACGAAGGATATACCTTCTCCAAGGAAGACCCGATCAGTCTCGGAATCCCGGTTTACAAGACATTTCGACAATGGTAAAACAAGACCAGCAAGACCACCCGACTGTGCCGACAAATCCCGATAGGAGCTGCACATATCTCGTTCTCAAGGCACACCAGATGAGCGAAGCGTACAGGTACCAACGTAACCCAAGTTGCCAAGGGACGGTCCCGCACGGTGCTCTAGTTTGGACCAACACTCGGAGGAGCACTGGCCCGGGGGGTAAATAAAGATGACCCTCGGGCTCCGGAAACCCAAGGGAAAAAGGCTTAGGTGAGGCAAATGGTAAAACCAAGGTTGGGCCTTGCTGGAGGAGTTTTAATCAAAGCAAACTATCAAGGGGGTCCCATAAATCACCCAACCGCGTAAGGAACACAAAATCAAGGAACATCACACCGGTATGACGGAAAACTAGGGCGGCAAGAGTGGAACAAAACACCAGGCATAAGGCCGAGCCTTCCACCCTTTACCAAGTATATAGATGCATTAATTAAATAAGAGATATTTTGATATCCCAACAAAATCCTGTCCATCAGGGGGCAACCTTCAACTTCACCTGCAACTAACAACGCTATAAGAGGGGCTGAGCAAAAGCGGTAACATAGCCAAGAAATGGTTTGCTAGGAAGGGTAAAAAGGTTAGAGTCTGACATGGCAGTTTGGGAGGCTTGAAGAGCAATTGATAGGTAGCACAGCATAGCGATAGAACGAAGCAACTAGCATAGAAATGATAGTAATGAGATCCAAGGTGATGGTCATCTTGCCTGAAATCCCACAAGGAAGAAGAACTAGTCCATGAAGAAGATGAAGCCATGAGGACGAACCAAGCGTAGACGAACGGATCCTCATGATCGCAACGAAACAGGAACTAACGAGAAGGAGCACAACCGAAAAGAAGAAAACACATGGTAAACACACAACACATGAACAAGGCATGATGCTCAACCAAGTATGATGCATGACAAAGCTATATGAGGCTACTCATGGCAAGAGATGATGCATACAAGAGCAACACATCAAAGCAGGTTTAAATGAGGCCGGGAACAAAATATAACAATTCCGGTAAGTCCTCATATGCAAATTTTGAAGTTGGTGCAGATCTGAATAAACCTTATGTTCATGTTGTTAAACAGCAAGTTAAAGAGCACCATGATGATCTACACAAAAATCTAGTCAAGTTACATATAAAGTTCATTTAGTTCGGAGCTACGGCCTAGAAGATATGAGCAAAACAAGTCAAACATGGCATTGATGCAAAATGCATTCAAACATCAAGCAAACACTCTCAAAACATGGATGAAACTTGATAATATGAAGCTACATGTAAAACTAAGCAAGTTTCATATAGAGCACACTCAAAATGGAGCAACGGTTCAACACACACTCCAAACAAGATATAACAACAATCTGTCCAAAACAGCAACTAGGCATCTTGCAAACATCAAAACAATATACTACAGCACCTTAACATGAAAACAAAATGCATGGACATGATGTACAGGTAAATCATGACAAAACATGAACACTGAGCTATCTCCAGAAATCACAAGAACATGCTCAAAAGGACATGGCAAGATTGCAAATAGTAACAGTTTACAGACTTAGCAGAAATAACATCAGGTTGCAATGTTTAGAGCTATCAAACAACATGCTACAGGAACTTAACATGGCAAAAAAAGACATTGAAGGCTAATACTAAAGAAAAAGAACAAATATCTCTTACTGAAGTAGTTCCAAAGATCAACAGAAAAGATGGTGGCATCCATGCAAACATGGCAAATGATATGACAGATTCAGACATGGCAGGAACAACAATAAGTAGGCATGTTGGTGAGCTTGTACAACTCACCACGGAGCAAAACATGGCATGACAAGGTGACAAATAGTAAGATGACATAATTACGAAGCTAAACATGGCAATAGAATGGTCATAGGGTACATGGATCACTAGCAAAACACATGGAAAAACTGAAACTTAATGTAAACAGGCTGACAGCAACATTATTTAGCAAATTTAGAGCAATATTACCACAATCTACATTAGGCTATAAATGCAACCACGGGCATGTATGTATAGATAGTGGCATGCATAACAAACCATACTTAGTGAACATCTCCAGATTGTTCATAGAATGATTAGTAGCAGCAGGTTTACAAAGCATCATGATATAGCGTTTCAGCCTAGCAAAACAGTAACAGCAAGTACCCTACTTCACGAGCTTGTTGCACTCACCACAAGGCACACAAAAATGCATGGATTGCACCACTATAAAGACGGCATGATGTATCTCAAAACTCATGTAGACATCAAGCTCATAGGATGCACACACAAAATGCAATGAAAAAGACAAATCACCCAGTTCTGTTAACAGACAATAGTTAACATCATATAGCACTCTTGCAACGATGATTAGGGCATCAAGATGAATTCAAACAAGCATGTCACAATAGAACAAAATGAAGAGCACCTCATGACGAAAATTTTGATATATTATATGTGCAAATCGGAGCAGCACACAAGAAGTTATGGCATGATGAACAGAGCAACATAAAGCAAAAATTCAGGACTTGGAAGAAAAACGGGGTCAACCTAGGGTTCGCACGGGAATCGAGGATGGCCGGTGTTCTAGCCGGAGTAGACGCCGGAGAGGAGGGAGACGGCCGGAGATGGGCAGATCCGATGCTGGCTGACCGGATCTGGCGCGAGGAGGCCCCGGGCGGCACCGGAACGGGGACACCGGCGAGCTTCCGCGGCGGCGCGGAGCTTGGCGGCGAAGGGCGCGGCAGGGAGCGGGGCGGCGCGGGGAATGGCGGGCGGCGGCACAGGGTTGCGTCAGTGCGGTGGCGGGGCGGCGCCTGAGGCGCCGGCGGCAGAGGCAGGACGCCGGCGAGGATCGGCTGGGCGGGAGGCGGAGGCGGAGGACGAGGCGGCGCACGCGGGCGTGGGCGGGCCGCGCCTGGGCCCGGCGGGCCGTGATACGTCTCCAACGTATCTATAATTTATGAAGCATTCATGCTATTTTATTATCTGTTTTAAATGATTATGGGCTTTATTATACACTTTTATATTACTTTTGGGACTAACCTATTAACCGGAGGCCCAGCCCATATTGCTGTTTTATTGCCTGTTTTCAGTATTTCGAAGAAAAGGAATATCAAACGGAGTCCAAACGGAATGAAACCTTCGGCGTCGTGATTTTTTGGAAGAATATCATCCTGGAGGCTTGGAGATCAAGTCAGAAGACCCTCGAGGAGCCCAGGAGATAGGGCCCCCCCCCTACAAGGCGCGGCCCCCTGTCTCATGGGCCCCTCGAGCACCTCCCGACCGACTTCTTTCGCCTATATATTCCCCTGTACCCTAAAAACATCGAATATCAAGATAGATCAGGAGTTCCACCGACGCAAGCCTCTGTAGCCACCAAAAACCTCTCGGGAGCCCTTCCCGGCACCCTGCCGGAGGGGGAACCCATCACCGGTGGCCATCTTCATCATCCCGTTGCTCTCCATGATGAGGAGGGAGTAGTTCACCCTCGGGGCTGAGGGTATGTACCAGTAGCTATGTGTTTGATCTCTCTCTCTCGTGTTCTCTCTTGTGTTCCCTCTATGGCACGATCTTGATGTATCCCGAGCATTGCTACTGTAGTTGGATCTTATGATGTTTCTCCCCCTCTACTCTCTTGTGATGAATTGAGTTTCCCCTTTGAAGTTATCTTATCGGATTGAGTCTTTTATGAGAACACTTGATGTATGTCTTGTCGTGCTTATCTGTGGTGACAATGGGATATCATGTGCCTCTTGATGTATGTTTTGGTGACCAACTTGCGGGCTCCGTCCATGAACCTATGCATAGGGGTTGGCACACGTTCTTGACTCTCCGGTATAAACATTGGGGCACTCTTTGAAGTACTTTTATGTTGGTTGGATGAATCTGAGATTGTGTGATGCATATCGTATAATCATGCCCACGGATACTTGAGGTGACAATGGAGTATCTAGGTGACATTAGGGTTTTGGTTGATTTGTGTCTTAAGGTGTTATTCTAGTACGAACTCTTGCATAGATTGATCCGAAAGAATAACTTTGAGGTGGTTTCGTACCCTACCATAATCTCTACGTTTGTTCTCCGCTATTAGTGGCTTTGGAGTGACTCTTTGTTGCATGTTGAGGGCTTGTTATATGATCTATCCATGTTATTATTGTTGAGAGAACTTGCACTAGTGAAAGTATGAACCCTAGGCGTTGTTTCCTATCATTGCAATACCGTTTACGCTCACTTTTACCACTTGTTACCTTGTTGTTTTTATTATTTCAGATTACAAAAACCTATATCTACCATCCATATTGCACTTGTATCACTATCTCTTCGCCGAACTAGTGCACCTATACAATTTACCATTGTATTCGGTGTGTTGGGGACACAAGAGACTCTTTGTTATTGTTGGGAAACGTAGTAATTTCAAAAAATTCCTACACACATGCAAGATCATGGTGATGCATAGCAACGAGAGGGGAGAGTGTTGTCCACGTACCCTCGTAGACCGTAAGCGGAAGCCTTATGACAACGCGGTTGATGTAGTCGTACGTCTTCACGATCCGACCGATCCAAGTACCGAACGTACGGCACCTCCGAGTTCTGCACACGTTCAGCTCGATGACGATCCCTGGACTCTGATCCAGTAGGGTGTCGGGGATGAGTTCCGTCAGCACGACGGAGTGGTGACGATGATGATGTTCTACCGATGCAGGGCTTCGCCTAAGCACCGCAACGATATGACCGAGGTGGAATATGGTGGAGGGGGGCACCGCACACGGCTAAGGAACGATCACGAAGATCAACTTGTGTGTCTAGAGGTGCCCCCCTGCCCCCCTATATAAAGGAGCAAGGAGGGGAGGCCGGCTGGCCCTAGGGGGCGCGCCAAGGAGGGGGGAGTCCTCCTCCTAGTGGGAGTAGGACTCCCCTTTCCTAGTCCAACTAGGAAGGAGGAAGGGGGAAGGAAAGAGAGGGAGAGGGAGAGGGAGAGGGAAAGAGGGGACGTGCCCCCCTCCCCTTGTCCAATTCGGACTCCCCATGGGAGGGGGCGCGCCACCTCCTTGGCTGCTGCCCTCTCTCTCCCCTCAGGCCCACTAAGGCCCAATACTTCCCCGGGGAGGTTCCGGTAACCCCTCCGGCACTCCGGTTTTCTCCGAAATCACCCGGAACACTTCCGGTGTCCGAATATAGTCGTCCAATATATCAATCTTTATGTCTCGACCATTTCGAGACTCCTCGTCATGTCCGTGATCACATCTGGGACTCCGAACAACCTTCGGTACATCAAAACTTATAAACTCATAATAAAACTGTCATCGTAACGTTAAGCGTGCGGACCCTACGGGTTCGAGAACTATGTAGACATAACCTAGACTGTTTCCGGTCAATAACCAATAGCGGAACCTGGATGCTCATATTGGCTCCTACATATTCTACGAAGATCTTTATTGGTCAAACCTCTTAACAACATACGTTGTTCCCTTTGTCATCGGTATGTTACTTGCCCGAGATTCGATCATCGGTATCCAATACCTAGTTCAATCTCGTTACCGGCAAGTCTCTTTATTCGTTACGTAATGCATCATTCTGTAACTAACTTATTAGCTACATTGCTTGCAAGGCTTATAGTGATGTGCATTACCGAGAGGGCCCAGAGATACCTCTCCGACAATCGGAGTGACAAAACCTAATCTCGAAATACGCCAACTCAACATGTACCTTTGGAGACACCTGTAGAGCTCCTTTATAATCACCCAGCTACGTTGTGGCGTTTGGTAGCACACAAAGTGTTCCTCCGGTAAACGGGAGTTGCATAATCTCATAGTTGTAGCAACTTTGTATAAGTCATGAAGAAAGCAATAGCAACATACTAAACGATCAAGTGCTAGGCTAACGGAATGGGTCAAGTCAATCACATCATTCTCCTAATGATGTGATCCCATTAATCAAATGACAACACATGTCTATGGTTTAGGAAACATAACCATCTTTGATTAATGAGCTAGTCAAGTAGAGGCACACTAGTGACATTATGTTTGTCTATGTATTCACACATGTATTATGTTTCCGGTAAATACAATTCTAGCATGAATAATAAACATTTATCATGATATGAGGAAATAAATAATAACTTTATTATTGCCTCTAGGGCATATTTCCTTCAGTCTCCCACTTGCACTAGAGTCAATAATCTAGATTACACAGTAATGATTCTAACACCCATGGAGTCTTGGTGCTGATCATGTTTTGCTCGTGGAAGAGGCTTAGTCAATGGGTCTGCAACATTCAGATCCGTATGTATCTTGCAAATCTCTATGTCTCCCACCTGGACTTGATCCTGGATGGAATTGAAGTGTCTCTTGATGTGCTTGGTCCTCTTGTGAAATCTGGATTCCTTTGCCAAGGCAATTGCACCAGTATTGTCACAGAAGTTCTTCATTGGTCCCGATGCACTAGGTATGACACCTAGATCGGAAATGAACTCCTTCATCCAGACTCCTTCATTTGCTGCTTCCGAAGCAGCTATGTACTCCGCTTCGCTTGTAGATCCCGCCATGATGCTTTGTTTAGAACTGCACCAACTTACAGCTCCACCGTTTAATAAAAACACGTATCCGGTTTGTGATTTAGAATCGTCCGGATGAGTGCCGAATCTTGCATCGACGTAACCATTTACGACTAGCTCTTTGTCACCTCCATAAACGAGAAACATATCCTTAGTCCTTTTCAGGTATTTCAGGATGTTCTTGACCGCTGTCCAGTGATCCACTCCTGGATTACTTTGGTACCTACCTGCCAAGCTTATTGCTAAGCATATGTCAGGTCTGGTACACAGCATTGCATACATGATAGAGCCTATGGCTGAAGCATAGGGAACATCTTTCATTTTCTCTCTATCTTCTGCGGTGGTCGGGCATTAAGTCTGACTCAACTTCACACCTTGTAATACAGGCAAGAACCCTTTCTTTGCCTGATCCATTTTGAACTTTTTCAAAACTTTATCAAGGTATGTGCTTTGTGAAAGTCCAATTAAGCGTCTTGATCTATCTCTATAGATCTAGATGCCCGGTATGTAAGCAAGGTCTTTCATTGAAAAACTTTTATTCAAATATTCCTTTATGCTATCCAGAAATTCTATATCATTTCCAATTAACAATATGTCATCTACATATAATATTAGAAATGCTACAGAGCTCCCACTCACTTTCTTGTAAATACAGGCTTCTCCAAAAGTCTGTATAAAACCATATGCTTTGATCACACTATCAAAGCGTTTATTCCAACTCCGAGATGCTTGCACCAGTCCATAAATGGATCGCTGGAGCTTGCACACTTTGTTAGCACCTTTTGGATCGAAAAAACCTTCCGGTTGCATCATATACAACTCTTCTTCCAGAAATCCATTCAGGAATGCAGTTTTGACATCCATTTGCCAAATTTCATAATCATAAAATGCGGCAATTGCTAGCATGATTCGGACAGACTTAAGCATCGCTATGGGTGAGAAAGTCTCATCATAGTCAACCCCTTGAATTTGTCGAAAACCTTTTGCAACAAGTCGAGCTTTGTAGACAGTTACATTACCATCAGCGTCAGTCTTCTTCTTGAAGATCCATTTATTCTCAATGGCTTGCCGATCATCGGGCAAGTCAACCAAAGTCCATACTTTGTTCTCATACATGGATCCTATCTCAGATTTCATGGCTTCAAGCCATTTTGCGGAATCTGGGCTCATCATCGCTTCCTCATAGTTCGTAGGTTCGCCATGGTCAAGTAACATGACTTCCAGAATAGGATTACCGTACCACTCTGGTGCGGATCTTACTCTGGTAGACCTATGAGGTTCAGTAGAAACTTGATCTGAAGTTTCATGATCAATATCATTAGCTTCCTCACTAATTGGTGTAGTTGTCACAGGAACCGGTTCTTGTGATGAACTACTTTCCAATAAGGGAGCAGGTACAGTTACCTCATCAAGTTCTACTTTCGTCCCACTCACTTCTTTCGAGAGAAACTCCTTCTCTAGAAAGGATCTGAATTTAGCAACGAAAATCTTGCCCTCAGATCTGTGATAGAAGGTGTACCCAATAGTCTCTTTTGGGTATCCTATGAAGACACATTTCTCTGATTTGGGTTCGAGCTTATCAGGTTGAAGTTTCTTCACATAAGCATCGCAACCCCAAACTTTAATAAAAGACAACTTTGGTTTCTTGCTAAATCACAGTTCATAAGGCGTCGTCTCAACGGATTTTGATGGTGCCCTATTTAACGTGAATGCGGCTGTCTCTAAAGCATAACCCCAAAACCATAGCAGTAAATCAGTAAGAGACATCATAGATCACACCATATCCAGTAAAGTACGATTATGACGTTCGAACACACCATTTTGTTGTGGTGTTCCGGGTGGCGTGAGTTGTGAAACTATTCTGCATTGTTTCAAATATAAACCAAACTCGTAACTCAAATATTCTCCTCCACGATCAGATCGTAGAAATTTTATTTTCTTGTTACGATGATTTTCCACTTAACTCTGAAATTCTTTGAACTTTTAAAATGTTTTAGACTTGTGTTTCATCAAGTAGATATACCCATATCTACTCAAATCATCTATGAAGGTGAGAAAATAACGATACCTGCCGCGAGCCTCAATATTCATTGGACCACATACATCAGTATGTATGATTTCCAATAAATCAGTTGCTCGCTCCATAGTTCCGGAGAATGGCGTTTTAGTCATCTTTCCCATGAGGCACGGTTCACAAGTACCAAGTGATTCATAATCAAGTGATTCCAAAAGTCCATCAGTATGGAGTTTCTTCATGCGCTTTACACCGATATGACCTAAACGGCAGTGCCACAAATAAGTTGCACTATCATTATCAACTCTGCATCTTTTGGCTTCAACATTATGAATATGTGTATCACTACTATCGAGATTTAATAAAAATAGACCACTCTTCAAGGGTGCATGATCATAAAAGATATTACTGATATAAATAGAACAACCATTATTCTCTGATTTAAATGAATAACTATCTCGCATCAAACAAGATCCAGATATAATGTTCATGCTCAACGCTGGCACCAAATAACAATTATTTAGGTCTAAAACTAATCCCGATGGAAGATGTAGAGGTAGCGTGCCGACCGCGATCACATCGACTTTGGAACCATTTCCCACGCGCATCGTCACCTCGTCCTTAGCCAATCTTCGCTTAATCCGTAGTCCCTGTTTCGAGTTGCAAATATTAGCAACAAAACCAGTATCAAATACCCAGGTGCTACTACGAGCATTAGTAAGGTACACATCAATAACATGTATATCACATATACCTTTGTTCACTTTGCCATCCTTCTTATCCGCCAAATACTTGGGGCAGTTCCGCTTCCAGTGTCCAGTCTGCTTGCAGTAGAAGCACTCAGTCTCAGGCTTAGGTCCAGACTTGGGTTTCTTCTCTTGAGCAGCAACTTGTTTGCTGTTCTTCTTGAAGTTCCCCTTCTTCTTCCCTTTGCCCTTTTTCTTGAAACTGGTGGTCTTATTGACCATCAACACTTGATGCTCCTTCTTGATTTCTACCTCCGCAGCCTTTAGCATTGCGAAGAGCTCGGGAATAGTCTTGTCCATCCCTTGCATATTATAGTTCATCATGAAACTCTTGTAGCTTGGTGGCAGTGATTGAAGAATTCTGTCAATGACACTATCATCAGGAAGATTAACTCCCAGTTGAATCAAGTGATTATTATACCCAGACATTTTGAGTATGTGTTCACTAACAGAACTATTCTCCTCCATCTTACAGCTATAGAACTTATTGGAGACTTCATATCTCTCAATCCGGGCATTTGCTTGAAATATTAACTTCAACTCCTGGAACATCTCATATGCTCCATGACATTCAAAACGTCGTTGAAGACCCGGTTCCATGCCGTAAAGCATGGCACACTGAACTATCGAGTAGTCATCAGCTTTGCTCTGCCAGACGTTCTTAACATCGTCAGTTGCATCTGCAGTAGGCCTGGCACCCAGCGGTGCTTCCAGGATGTAATTCTTTTGTGCAACAATGAGGATAATCCTCAGGTTACGGACCCAGTCCGTGTAATTACTACTGAGGGAGTCCCGGATTAGGGGGTGTCCGGAT
This sequence comes from Triticum dicoccoides, assembly GCF_002162155.2. Lineage (NCBI taxonomy): Eukaryota > Viridiplantae > Streptophyta > Magnoliopsida > Poales > Poaceae > Triticum > Triticum dicoccoides. Next base: position 117,647,809 of record NC_041383.1, read on the forward strand.
AGCCGAACTATCATCGTTGGCCAGACTCCTGGACTATGAAGATACAAGATTGAAGACTTTGTCCCGTGTCCGGATGGGACTTTCCTTGGCGTGGAAGGCAAGCTTGGCGATACGGATATGTAGATCTCCTACCATTGTAACCGACTCTGTGTAACCCTAACCCTCTCCGGTGTCTATATAAACCAGAGGGTTTTAGTCCATAGGACGAACAACAATCATACCATAGGCTAGCTTCTAGGGTTTAGCCTCTTTGATCTCGTGGTAGATCTACTCTTGTACTACCTATATCATCAATATTAATCAAGCAGGAGTAGGGTTTTACCTCCATCGAGAGGGCCCGAACCTGGGTAAAAACATCGTGTCCCTTGCCTCCTGTTACCATCCGCCTAGACGCACAGTTCGGGACCCCCTACCCGAGATCCGCCGGTTTTGACACCGACATTGGTGCTTTCATTGAGAGTTCCTCTGTGTCGTCGCCCTCAGGAAGGATGCCTCGTCCCGTCTTTAAAGATGGCACCATTGCTAAAGGAGCTTTGGCCATTGGCCAAACTCTCCGGCTAGGCGGTTTTCTTATGACCGCCTGTTCGGCCGCCGCGCCGACGATGACTTCTCGGGTCATCAAAAGCAATCTTCACATCAACTCGGAACTCGCCGAGCAGTCAGATCCGATGGAGCTCTCTTCCTTAAACGAGCTCTTGGATCGCATCGCCGCCCTGGGAGTCGCTACAGACTACGACCAGATTGGGCCTAAAACCGATCTGAGAGAGATTAACTCTCCCCGGGCTACCCACCACGTTGCTGTGGTAGAGGAACAATATGGCGACCCTTCTTCTATCCTAAGGACTAGCTATGTCCGGATTCCTGATCCCTCCATGCCGGATTTCTGCGGAGGGGAGAACACCACTCAAGCCCTGAACTTAAAGTCAGGCAGCGGGCTAGATTCATCGGACAACGTCCAAGAACCCAAGCTTCCAAGTTCGGAAACTTCTTGGCCCCTGAGTCTTAGATCGGACGGAGTTCGGAATTTAACTCCACCCGCCCACCCAAACATAAGCGATCTATCCCAAATCCGGCAAGAGCCCACTGAAATAGTACATCATTACTGGGCCAGATTCCTCCTGGTCATGAACAGGATAAAGGACTTCCGTGAAGAGGACGCAATTTCATTCTTCTGCATTAATTGCATGGACGAAGGAATCCACAACGCTGTAAGTCGTCGTGAAATTACATGCTTTGCTGACTTGGTGTCCATAGTACGAAAGTACTGTGCGATGGGGAGCGCCTGGAAAACCAAAATCAAATTTTGGGATAATCCAGCCTTAAACACAACCCTAGTCCAAAGTAAAAGGGTGCATCATTACCAGGCACCTGGGTTAAATACCAAAAAGCAAAAACCCTCTAAAGGGCATGGAACCATACTGGAGGGATGGCTCAATGGACCCTGCAAAATTCATAGTACAGAGGGTGCCACTCCAACTCATAGCCTTCGAGCATGTTGGATACTACGGCAGGTGGCCAAAAGTGGCGAAGAGCTTCTAGCTCTAGAGCACCAGCCCAGCAATACCAGTACGGTATTAACAGTCTTCGAAACTTTCGCATCAAATAATATGAGGAAACGAACACTCCGCACCCTTGCCGAAGTCCACCAGGTAGCAGCAATAAATCCATGGAGTGACACGGCTATTACCTTTAACGCCAGTGACGAACCTAAATTCCGAACAGCCCGAGCACCAGCCGCATTGGTCCTCAGTCCAATAGTGGACGGCTTTCGCCTTACCAAGGTACTCATGGATGGCGGCAGTGGATTAAACCTCATTTACGAGGAAACCCTTCAAAAAATGGAAATAGACTGGAGCCGCATTGAGCGAAGCAGCACAACCTTTAGAGGAATAATCCCCAGTCGGGAAGCATGCTGTACAGGAAAAATCACACTGGATGTGGTGTTCGGCATGCCGGATAATTACAGGTCCGATGAGGTCACATTCCAAGTGGCCCCATTCAGCAGCAGATACCACGCTCTATTAGGGCGAGAGGCATTCACAATTTTTCAAGCTATACCCCAATACGGGTACATGAAGCTCAAAATGCCCGGACCCAACGGAATCATCACTCTTGCTAGTGACCCAGACATAGCACTCCGCGTCGAAAATAAAACAGCCGCACTTGCCCTTGAGGAACTATCCGAAGCCCTAGCGGCCGAGGAACTCACTATGTTGCGCTCCACGGTGAGCAGGGACGATGTGATACTCGATAAGAGATCCAAGTCCACCTCTTTTAAAGCGGCGGATGAAATAGTCAAATTCCAAGTCCATCCAATGGACCCTACAAAAACGGCCTCCATCGGGGCACAATTAAACCCTAATGTGGACGCCGCACTACGAGAATTCCTACGCGAAAATTGGGACATCTTTGCCTGGCACCCTTCAGACATGCCAGGAATCCCACGCCAGCTGGCCGAGCATAGCCTAAATATCTTAAAAGGATTCAAGTCAGTCAAACAAGCTCTTCGGCATTTCTCCGAACCTAAGAGACAGGCCATGGGAGAGGAGCTAGCCAAACTATTGGAGGCCGGATTCATTAGAGATATAAAACATCCGGACTGGCTAGCAAACCTGGTAACGGTACCAAATAAGGACAAATCTTGGCGCATGTGTGTCGATTTCAAGGACCTTAACAAGGCTTGCCCAAAGGATCCCTTCCCCCTTCCCCGCATTGATCAAATTATCGACGCTACCGCAGGACACGATTCATTGTGCTTCCTCGACGCATACTCCGGCTACCACCAAATTAAGATGGTAGAGCCAGACCAAGCCGCAACGGCATTCATCACTCCATACGGCCCATTATGCTTCAACACAATGCCCTTCGGGCTCAAAAACACTGGCGCAACATATCAGCGCATGATTCAGACATGTCTGGCAAACCAGATCGGCAAAACAGTGGAGGCATACGTAGATGATGTGGTCGTCAAATCCAAGCATGTCGAAACTCTAGTAGACGACTTGAGGCTCACATTCGACAATCTCCGAGCATATGACATTAAGCTCAACCCGGAAAAAATGTGTTTTCGGCGTACCAGCCGGAAAGCTCTTGGGCTTCATTGTATCCGGTAGAGGAATTTAAGCAAACCCAGCCAAGATCCGAGCTCTGTCACAATTGGATATCCCAAAAGACCTCAAACAAATACAAAAATTGACTGGATGTGTGGCGGCTCTAAGCCGCTTTATCTCCCGCTTAGGAGAAAAGGCATTACCCCTTTATCGCCTCCTGCGGCGCACCAAACACTTCGAGTGGACGGATGCCGCCACGGTCGGACTCGAAGAAATCAAAGCCATATTGGCAACAAATCCGGTCCTAGTCGCGCCCAACATGGGCGAACCAATGCTATTATACATCGCAGCAACCCATCAAGTTGTAAGCGTGGTGCTCGTTGTCGAACGAGAAACGGACGGACACAAGTTCCCTCTCCAAAAACCAGTTTACTACGTGTCCACTGTCCTAACTCCATGCAAGTCACGGTACCCGCATTATCAAAAGATAGCATACGTGGTGTTCATGGCATCCCGAAAGCTGCGACACTACTTCCAAGAGTGTTCGATAACAGTAGCCTCCGAAGTACCTCTTAATGACATTATAAACAACCGCGACGCAACGGGCCGGATTGCCAAATGGGCCATCAAGCTCCTCCCGTTCGACATAACCTACAAGCCACGGCGAGCTATTAAGTCGCAAGTTTTGGCCGACTTCATCGCTGAATGGACTGAAGTCGAACTCCCTAAAGAGTATGGCGCATATTCCAACTGGATCATGCACTTAGACGGCTCCAAAATGTTGGTTGGCCTGGGGGCCGGCGTCGTTCTGACGTCCCCAACTAGAGATAATGTCCAATACGTACTTCAGATAATGTACACGGACTCCAACAACGCAGCTGAATACGAGGCCCTTCTACATGGTCTCCGGATGGCAGTCTCCATGGGCATTCAGCGCCTAGAGGTCCGCGGGGATTCAAACCTCGCAGTATCCCAAATAAATGGAGACTTTGATGCCAAGGATCCGAAAATGGCAGCTTATCGCAACGCCGTCCTAAAAATGTCAGCTCGGTTTGAGGGGCTCGAATTTCACCATATAGCCCGGGAGAACATTCAGGCAGCAGACGTGTTGGCACGCATTGGCGCAAAGCGCGATGCCGTCCCTCCCAACATCTTCCTAGAGAGGCTTTTCAAGCCATCCGTATTATGGGAGGGAGAGTCCGGAAATAACATCCCGGACCCAACCACACTACCCCACACCGAACATTCTGACATAGTTGGTGGTTCTGCCAACAAAATAACACCGTCGGCCCACACAATAATGGCAGTCATTGCCCCGTGGACAGAACCATCCCTGGCCTACCTAAATAGGCAGGAACTTCCCGAGGACCAAAACGAGGCCCGCTGCATAGTGCGGCGATCTAAAGCCTATAAGGTCCACGAGGGAGAGCTTTATAAGAAAAGCACAACCGGAGTCCTTCAAAGGTGTACCTCTGAAGAGGAAGGGCGGAATCTTCTGGCTGAAATTCATGCCGGACTCGGCGGGCACCACGCCGCAGCCCGGGCCTTTGTAGGCAAGGCCTTCCGTATAGGATTTTATCGGCCGACGGCCCAGGCAGATGCTCAGGACTTGCTCCAACGATGCGTCGGATGCCAGCTCTTTGCTAATCAAAGCCACATGCCACCTACCGCCCTCAAAACTATACCCATCACCTAGCCGTTCGCGGTCTGGGGGCTTGATATGGTTGGACCCCTTAAAGGAGGAACCCACAAGCAACAATACCTATTGGTCATGGTGGATAAATTCACCAAATGGATAGAGGCAAAGCCTGTTAAGACAGCTGAATCCAGACCGATGATAGACTTCATATCAGGGGTAGTACACCGTTACGGCGTCCCCCATAGCATCATCACTGATAATGGCACGAACTTCACGGACGACGAGGTCAAACTCTGGTGCAAAAACATGGGCATCAAGCTCGACTACGCTTCAGTCTATCACACTCAAACTAACGGTCAAGTCGAGCGAGCAAATGGTCTAATCATGAGCGGCATTAAACCCAGATTAGTGCGGTCCCTCAAGGAATCTAATATGCACTGGGTAGAGGAGCTCAACTCCGTACTCTGGGGGCTGCGGACCACGCCGAATCGCACTACCGGATTCACACCATTTTTTATGGTGTACAACACAGAGGCAGTTTTGCCCTGCGACATAATTCATGACTCACCTCGCGTGCGCATGTACGAAGAAAGAGAAGCCGAGCTCGATCGGCAGGACAGTTTGGACACCTTGGAGGAGGAGCGCGACGTGGCAAAAGCCCGTTCTGCATTCTATCAACAGCAGGCTCGAAGATACCAAAGCAGAGAAGTACGGGCCAAAGCTTACAATGTTGGCGAATTAGTTCTACGCCTGCCGGACAAGAAAAAGGACAAACTCAAGCCCAAATGGGAGGGTCCCTTCATCATCGACCAAGTCCTGACCGGCGGAGCGTACCGTCTGCGGAACGCATCGGATAACCGACTTGAGCCGAACCCAGGGAACGCAGCCTGTCTCCGAAGATTCTACGCCTAGCGCCGGACTCTGAGTTCGTCTCCTTCCTCCGTCTATATTTTATACTTTAACTGTCTTTTATTTCTCTCCTTCTCCCTCCTTTTTTCTGAAGCCGTTGGAGGCTCGTTTGTGCACTGTTCGCACACACTTGACGCGTTATCCGCGCTCAGTATACCAGGGGCCTTCTTTAACAGAAGCTTACTTATACGGGCTTTATGCCCAACACATGTATCACACTTCCGCTTGTACCTTTTATTCACCATTATATGCATCGATATGACTTAAGTTTTGTCCAAGCTGGGTTGCCTGGCTCCTGTGCTTACCCCTACGTTCCCGATTGTTCGGCTAGGTGGTAAAGGGAGCACCTCTGCGATTGTTACCGCCGGGTCAGCCGGACGTGTACCTCAGACTGGGTGAAGCCGAAAGCTAGTGTTCTTAAGGGAATATTCGGTTGGTGAACTAAAAGACGATTTCTTACTTATTCCTTTATCTGCCCCCAGATGTTTTTCTGCTTTTTTCGCAGTCTGGACATGCACTTTAGGGCATGCCTCCCAGGGAAAGGAACCCCTAACGGAACTATTCTCCCTTGAAGATGTTTCTTACTAACCATGTAATATAACATAACTAGTTGGGCACTTGTCTGATAAAGCACTAATGACCCCTACGCCTGGTCTCCACGCATGCCCTGGTTCTTACATAACCGCGAGGGTATTCGGACACACTCCAGACTGTCGGGTCCCGAGGTTGAAGCGAAAAGGTCCGCTACGACAAACGATCTACAATCCGGCTAGAAGGCATTTTACATGTCATTTTAAATTACATAGTCAAATTGATTGATTGTATTCCTCTTCAATACCATCTAATAGGATGTCTAGTATACAGTCCCGCTGGGTATACTTTGCGGCCAACTCTACTTGGCCATACACTAAGCTCACAGGGATCTCCTTCCCATCGGGCCCCATAGGTCCGACCTCGGCCATGTGGTTTGGGTCAGCCTTCGTGTACCGCGTCTTCACCATGGCCCGGGCCTCCCGGGCGCCTTGACGGCAGGCCGATATATTCCATAGCCAGAAGCGCCGCCGTGCTCCCTGAAGCCTCTCCGCAAGCTCTCCAAGGCCTTCGGGTAGGGAGATGGATGGACACAAGTCCTGGGCGATGCCTCTCATCACCTGCCGAACTCGTTCGTGCAGTTGCAGCAGCTCGGCAAGTAGGTCACCCGTTGAACCGAGCATTTCCTCTGCAGGACGACCTGTGAGCATACCTACAGACATATTTCTGTTAGTCGACTTCCTCGCCGAACTCTTTTTTCAAAAGTTCGCTCAAGCACTTACTATAAATGTCGCGACGAAACCGTCGATTCTCCTTAACAGAGTCAGACAGCTGGGCTCGAACATCCTTTAGTTCCTCACCCAGATGGGTGTTGGCATCTTGGAGATTATTTTTCTCTTGCCTCACCCTTGTAAGCACATTCTTGCCGGCCTTTAACCCGCGCAGGAGCTATTGCTTGTCCGGATCTAGTACTGCGCCATCTGCAATATTATTGTCAGACTTATGCACACGCCGCACTTCACAAACTCCTTATCTTTCGAATTATATATTACCGGAGGGGGTCTTTGTGGCTCCCCCTGTGGCGGCTAGTCCGGCCTCAAGCTGGGCCTTGCACTCTTCAAGATCCTGGGACAGTCGGGTATTCTTTTCCGTAAGATCATGCATAACAAATGATCCTTAAATCAGTTCTCCTAACTATTTTAAGTCTCGGGGGCTACTGGCATATATAACTGTCAAATCTCCTCACCCGTATGTCCTTTACATACTGCTCCGTAGCTCTGGCTAGACCATCTTGAGCGGCACGGAGGTGTGCATCTCCCGAATTGAAGGCATTCAATGCCTCTTGGGAGAAACATGCGTCACGAAGAACTGTCCGGCGGCGCCTGTGATTCATGGCACTCTCCACCTCAGAGTTGGTGGCGGACAACATGTCGACATCCTCTGTCGGAGGAGCATCCAACGCACACCTCGTGTTCACCTCCGCTTCCGGACCCGGCGTTGGAGCCTAGCTGGCGGAGGCTCGATTGGCCATCTCTCCGGACACAGTCCGGCGAGCGCTCTTTTTCCTCAAAGGAGCACCAGCATTAATATACCTTCCCAGAATCAATCCCGAGAATATGGTGACACGCCTTACCGTTGCGGCGGAGTTTCAATCTGGACCGCACTTCTTTTTAGCCTGCGTGGCCGTGCTGCCCCTTGTTGGCTAGCCGCCGCGGGCTCGGCCTCCCGCCTCGAAGGCACCCCCTGCGAAACACCATTGGTATACGGTGATCAAAAATAAGCACGGATGGGTCATTATCAAAGTACTGGGGCTTCAGTCTCAGTTACCTGTGAGGCTGGAAGTATTCCGAGGTAATCGGCCGTAATGGCAACGAAGGCATTATCGATGCTTAGTTGGTGAAATACCCCATCAATCAGCTCCACCAATATGTCCGGATCCTCTTGGGAGGCGGAGGTGGGCTGTTTATATCTTTTACGGCCCGACGCAGTTCCTGCGTCGAAATCACAAAATGAGATATATAACCGTGGGAGTACGGATTGGATGTGCAAAAAAGGAAATGTCCGCTTACCCAGCTTCGAGGATTGTTCATAGAAAATCCATTCAATAGACAGGCGCGGAGAAAATCCTCCTCTTCCCCCTTGTACAGCGCGGACAAGATCTTCACCAGATCGGCGACCGATCCAGCCCCCGTACGGCCGTGACGGGTGGCATCGTCCTCCCCGTTGAAATCCCACATGGGGTGGCCCCTATACTGGAGCGGCTGCACCCCCCGCATAATGCAGGTGGCCATGACACCAATCATGGTCAGTCCGGAATGAGCTAGCAACCTTATTCGCCTCATCAGGTAAAGGACGTCCCTGTTGTTTTCCCTCTAGGGGCTCCGTGGACGCCAACTTAGGCGTCTCTTCAAGGGAGCATTACTCAACTCCGGGAGGCCGATCCGAACGGGATCCGGTAGCGGGGCGTCTTCTATATAAAACCATTCCGAAGTCCAGTCTTCGGACGCCTTCTTCAGGGTTTCGGATAGATATCCGGTCCCGGTGATGCGCCATAGCTCGGCTCCGCCCACTTGATATATTGACCCCTCATGAGAACGGGGTACGAGGCAGAATAATCTCTTCCACAACGCAAAATGAGCCTCGACGCCCAAGAACAGTTCGCAAAGGGCCACGAAGCCCGCGATGTGCAGAATGGAGGTAGGCGTAAGGTGGTGCAGCTCGAGGCCGTAGAACTCCAGGAGCCCCCGGAGAAACGGATGTATTGGAAATCTGAGTCCTCTTATCAGATAAGAGATAAAGCATACCCGCTCTCCTTTGGAAGGATCGGGGACGCTCTCCGCTTGCTTTCCGCCCTTATAGGTGGCGAGTCCGACTCGAACCGGAACCATGAAGGCTGGGGGAAGAAATCCCTTGGTTTGGAGCGTCACTAGCTTGCTATGCGGGACTGAGCATCTCTCCCAATCCCCAGGCTGGGGGCTGGGAGCGCGAGAGGAGGAGCCACGTCAACTGTCCATGATGGAATGGATTTTTGTCAGAGGCGCTCCGATGAAAGCTTGCAAAGGGGGGATGGTGTGATTTGGATCTAGATCCTCGTCTCTTTTTATAGGCGGCTCATTTGCGCAGCTAGGGGGGAAAGTGTAAAAATACCCTAGTTTTTCGCATTCGTTTGACACGTGGAAAATGGCCATTATTGGGCGTGGAGGCCAAGGAGCGCAGCATTTATCAGAAGCCGGACACTATTCGACAAGTATATGGAATTTGGAGAAGAACCCGCCTCGCAATGCCGAAGACAATCTACGCGCCGGACTCGTCGTCATTGAAGCCTGGTTCGGGGGCTACTGAGGGAGTCCCGGATTAGGGGGTGTCCGGATAGCCGAACTATTATCGTTGGCCGGACTCCTGGACTATGAAGATACAAGATTGAAGACTTCGTCCCATGTCCGGATGGTACTTTCCTTGGCGTGGAAGGCAAGCTTGGCGATACGGATATGTAGATCTCCTACCATTGTAACCGACTCTGTGTAACCCTAACCCTCTCCGGTGTCTATATAAACCGGAGGGTTTTAGTCCGTAGGACGAACAACAATCATACCATAGGCTAGCTTCTAGGGTTTAGCCTCTTTGATCTCGTGGTAGATCTACTCTTGTACTACCTATATCATCAATATTAATCAAGCAGGAGTAGGGTTTTACCTCCATCGAGAGGGCCCGAACCTGGGTAAAAACATCGTGTCCCATGTCTCCTGTTACCATTCGCCTAGACGCACAGTTTGGGACCCCCTACCCGAGATCCGCTGGTTTTGACACCGACAGCTACCATCATATTTCAACTTAGCTTTCTCAAGGAACGCATTAAAATTCAACGGAACAACAGCACGAGCCATCTATCTACATCAAACATAGACAAGCAAAATACTATCAGGTACTAAGTTCATGATAAATTTAAGTTCAATTAATCATTTTACTTAAGAACTCCCACTTAGACAGACATCTCTCTAGTCATCTAAGTGATCACGTGATCCAAATCAACTAAACCATGTCTGATCATCACGTGAGATGGAGTAGTTTCAATGGTGAACATCACTATGTTGATCATATCTACTATATGATTCATGTTCGACCTTTCGGTCTCTGTGTTCCGAGGCCATATATGTATATGCTAGGCTCGTCAAGTTTAACCTGAGTATTCCGTGTGTGCAACTGTTTTGCACCCATTGTATTTGAACGTAGAGCCTATCACACCCGATCATCACGTGGTGTCTCAGCATGAAGAACTTTCGCAACGGTGCATACTCAGGGAGAACACTTCTTGATAATTTAGTGAGAGATCATCTTAAAATGCTACCGTCAATCAAAGCAAGATAAGATGCATAAAGGATAAATATCACATGCAATCAATATAAGTGATTTGATATGGCCATCATTATCTTGTGCTTGTGATCTCCATCTCCGAAGCACCGTCGTGATCGCCATCGTCACCGGCGTGACACCTTGATCTCCATCGTAGCATCATTGTCATTATGCCATATATTGCTTCTACGACTGCCGCTACCGCTTAGTGATAAAGTAGAGCAATTACAGGGCGTTTGCATTTCATGCAATAAAGCGACAACCATATGGCTCTTGCCAGTTGTTGATAACTTTGGTTACAAAATATGATCATCTCATACAATAAAATATAACATCACGTCTTGACCATATCACATCACAACATGCCCTGCAAAAACAAGTTAGACGTCCTCTACTTTGTTGTTGCAAATTTTACGTGGCTGCTACGGGCTGAGCAAGAACCGTTCTTACCTACGCATCAAAACGACAATGATAGTTCGTCAAGTTAGTGCTGTTTTAACCTTCGCAAGGACCGGGCGTAGCCACACTTGGTTCAACTAAAGTTGGAGAAATAGACACCCGCTAGTCACCTGTGTGCAAAGCACGGCGGTAAAACCAGTCTCGCGTAAGCGTACGCGTAATGTCGGTCCGGGCCGCTTCATCCAACAATACCACCGAACCAAAGTATGACATGCTGGTAAGCAGTATGACTTTTATCGCCCACAACTCACTTGTGTTCTACTCGTGCATATAACATCAACGCATAAAACCTAGGCTCGGATCCCTCTGTTGGGAAACGTAGTAATTTCAAAAAAAATCCTACACACACGCAAGATCATGGTGATGCATAGCAACAAGAGGGGAGAGTGTTGTCCACGTACCCTCGTAGACCGTAAGCGGAAGCGTTATGACAATGCGGTTGATGTAGTCGTACGTCTTCACGATCCGACCGATCCAAGTACCGAACGTACGGCACCTTCGAGTTCTGCACACGTTCAGCTCGATGACGATCCCCGGACTCCGATCCAGCAGGGTGTCGGGGATGAGTTCCGTCAGCATGACGGCGTGGTGACGATGATGATGTTCTACCAACGCAGGACTTCGCCTAAGCACCGCAACAATATGACCGAGGTGGAATATGGTGGAGGGGGGCACCGCACACGGCTAAGGAACGATCACGAAGATCAACTTGTGTGTCTAGAGGTGCCCCCCTGCCCCCCTATATAAAGGATCAAGGGGGAGGCCGGCCGGACCTAAGGGGCATGCCAAGGAGGGGGAGTCCTCCTCCTAGTGGGAGTAGGACTCCCCTTTCCTAGTCCAACTAGGAAGGAGGAAGGGGGGAGGAGAGAGAGGGAGAGGCAGAGGGAAAGAGGGGCCGCGCCCCCTCCCCTTGTCCAATTCGGACTCCCCATGAGAGGGGGCGCGCCACCCCCTGGGCTGCTGCCCTCTCTCTCCCCTCAGGCCCACTAAGGCCCAATACTTCCCCGGGGGGTTCCGGTAACCCCTCCAGCACTCCGGTTTTCTCCGAAATCACCCGGAACACTTCCGGTGTCCGAATATAGTCGTCCAATATATCAATCTTTATGTCTCAACCATTTCGAGACTCCTCGTCATGTCCGTGATCACATCCGGGACTCCGAACAACCTTTTGTACATCAAAACTTATAAACTCATAATAAAATTGCCATCGTGACGTTAAGCGTGCGGACCCTACGGGTTCGAGAACTATGTAGAAATGACCTAGAACTGTTTCCGGTCAATAACCAATAGCGGAACCTGGATGCTCATATTGGCTCCTACATATTCTACGAAGATATTTATCGGTCAAACCTCTTAACAACATACGTTGTTCCCTTTGTCATCGGTATGTTACTTGCCCAAGATTCCATCGTCGGTATCCAATACCTAGTTCAATCTCGTTACCGGCAAGTCTCTTTACTCATTACGTAATGCATCATGCCGTAACTAACTTATTAGCTACATTGCTTGCAAGGCTTATAGTGATGTGCATTACCGAGAGGGCCCAGAGATACCTCTCAGACAATCGGAGTGACAAAACCTAATCTCGAAATACGCCAACTCAACATGTACCTTTGGAGACACCTGTAGAGCTCCTTTATAATCACCCAGTTACGTTGTGACGTTTGGTAGCACACAAAGCATTCCTCCGGTAAACAGGAGTTGCATAATCTCATAGTTGTAGGAACTTTGTATAAGTCATGAAGAAAGCAATAGCAACATACTAAACGATCAAGTGCTAGGCTAACGGAATGGGTCAAGTCAATCACATCATTCTCCTAGTGATGTGATCCCGTTAATCAAATGACAACACATGTCTATGGTTTAGGAAACGTAACCATCTTTGATTAATGAGCTAGTCAAGTAGAGGCACACTAGTGACATTATGTTTGTCTATGTATTCACACATGTATTATGTTTCCGGTTAATACAATTCTAGCATGAATAATGAACATTTATCATGATATGAGGAAATAAATAATAACTTTATTATTGCCTCTAGGGCATATTTCCTTCAGTTATTTGGTTGCAGGGTTGTTTGAGAGAGACCATCTTCATCCTACGCCTCCTACGGATTGATAAACCTTAGGTCATCCACTTGAGGGAAATTTGCTAGTGTCCTACAAACTTGTGCACTTGCAGGGCCAACAACGTCTACAAGAAGAAGGTTGTGTAGTAGACATCAAGCTCTTTTCTGGCGCCGTTGCCAGGGAGGTGAGTGCTTGAAGGTATATCTTTAGAGCTTGCAATCGAATCTTTTTGTTTCTTGTTTTATCACTAGTTTAGTTTATAAAAGAAAATTACAAAAAAATGGAGTTAAGTTTGTCTCATACGCTTCGTCTTTTTAATATCTTTCGTGAGAATGATGGTAAGGAAAATTGTGCTCAAGTGCTAGAAGAAGAATGCATTAGAATGTTAGGTACGATATCTTTGTATGATGAGCATGATTGCAATGTTGTTAGTATGAATTCCTTGAATATCCATGATGCTAATGATATGCAAAGCCACAAGCTTGGGGAAGCTATGTTTGATGAATATAATATTTTTAGTCCCCCAAGTTTTGATGAGCAAATTTATTTTGAGGAAAGCATGCCTCCTATTTATGATGATTATATTGATTAAAGTGCGTTTGGAAGAGTGTCAACTTTAGGAAGTAGTGATCCCACTATTTTGGAGGATGTTGAATCTTATTGTGATGAACATGAAAGTGGATTTGGAAGAGTGTCAACTTTATTTAGTGATGATTCCACTATTTCAGAAGAGGTTCTAATTGATTATGAGAACAAAGTTGCTATCTATGATGATTATTGTAATGACTTGTATGCTATTAGGAATAATGATAACCATGAAACTTGTCATCATGATTTTATTTTTCAATTGGATTATGCCTCACATGATAGTTATTTTGTTGAGTTTGCTCCCACTACTATTGACGAGAAGAATTTTGCTTTTGTGGAGAGTAGTAAATTTTCTATTGTATATCATGAAAATAAAACTTTAGGTGCTGGTTATATTGTTGAATTCATTCATGATGCTACTGAAAATCATTATGAGGGAGGAATATATGCTTGTAGGAATTGCAATAATGTCAAGTTTCCTCTCTATGTGCTTAAAATTTTGATGCTATGCTTGTTTTGCCTTCCTATGCTAGTTGATTATTGTTCCCATAAGTTGTTTGCTCACAAAATACCTATGCATAGGAAGTGGGTTAGACTTAAATGTGCTAGTCATATGCTTCATGATGCTCCCTTATGTTTCAATTCTTATCTTTTATGTGAGCATCATTGCCATCATCATGCCTAGCTAGAAAGGCATTAAAGAAAAGCGCTTGTTGGGAGACAACCCAATATTTACCCTTACTGTTTTTGTGTGTCCACATGTTTTATAGCTTTTGTTTCAATAAAGTGCCAAGTAGAACCTTTGGGAAGACTTGGGTGAAGTTTATGTGATCTTGCTGTGAAAAACAGAAACTTTAGCGCTCACGAGATTAGCTGCCATTTTTTACTGGAGAGTGATTTTAGGTTGATTCTTTTTGCAGATGATTAATAGACAAATTACTCGGGTCCAGAAATTTATTTCATAATTTTTGGGGTTCCAGAAGTATACGTTTTATACAGACTGTTCTGTTTTTGACAGATTCTGTTTTCTATGTGTTGTTTGCTTATTTTGATGCATCTATGGCTAGTATTAAGTGGTATGAACCATAGGTAAGTTGGAGTACAGTAGATATTACACCAATATGAATTTAGAATGAGTTCATTACAGTACCTAAGTGGTGGTTTTATTTTCTTATACTAACGGAGCTTACGAGTTTTGTTTTGAGTTTTGTGTGGTTGAAGTTTTCAAGTTTTGGGTAAAGATTCGATGGACTATGGAATAAGGAGTGGCCAAAGCCTAAGCTTGAGGATGCCCAAGGAAGACCAAGGTAATATTTAAGGACAACCAAGAGCCTAAGCTTGGGGATGCCCCGGAAGGCATCCCCTCTTTCGTCTTCGTTCATCAGTAACTTTACTTGGAGCTATATTTTTATTCACCACATGATATGTGTTTTGCTTGGAGCGTCAATTTCTTTTGTTAGTTTTTGCTTGCTGTTAGAATAATGTTTTGCATCTTTAGTTTCAATAAAAGTGTCAAGGATAGCCTTTGCCATGCTTATTTTGCTAGTATACATGTTGCTGTTTGAAAACAGAAAGTTTACCGCTGTTGCAAAAATTCCCTAAAAAAGTCAGAGAATGGTGTAACATTGAATATTTTTGCATATTAATCTCTGATAAATGTATTACAGTGGGAATTTTAGTTCATAATTTTTGGAGTCAGGGAAGTATTGATACTCTTGCATTCTTTACAGACTGTACTGTTTTGGCAGATTGCTGTTATGTGTGCATTGTTTGCATATGTTTGCTTGTTTAATGATTCTATTTGAGGATAGGAGTATTAAATATGCAGAGGCATTTAGTATGCAATGTTGAATAATAATTTTAGTGATTTGTTACAGTAGAAAATGATAAGGTTTTGCATTGGTTTATACTAACCTATCTCACGAGTTCTTGTTGAGTTTGTTGTGAATGAAGCTTTTGATAAAAAGAGAAACCGTGATATGAGAGGAATTAAGGAGACATAAAAGCTCAAGCTTGGGGATACACAAGGCACCCCAAGATAATGTCTCAAGAAGTATCAAGCATCTAAGCTTGGGGATGCCCCGGTAGGCATCCCACCTTTCCTCTTCAACAACTATTGGTTAGTATCGGTTGAGCCTAAGTTTTTGCTTCTTCACATGAGTTGTGCTATCCTTGCAATGTCATTTTATTTTGTTTTGCTTGATGATTGAATACAATACCAAGATCTGAAATTCTTTAATGAGAGAGAGTCTTCACATAGTTATATAATTATTTAGCTACTCATTGATCTTCACTTATATCTTTTTGGAGTAGTTTTTCATTTACTCGTGTGCTTCACTTATATCCTATGAGCAAATGGTGGAATGAGTAGAGTGTCATAAATCTGAAATTATATATGTTTCATTTGCTTATGCCATGGGGAGTAATGACTTTACATCTAAGAAGTAGAGGTTGTTAATTTATTGACGGTTAGCAAGCATCTTATTGGTCATTTGAACAATTCATAAAAGATTATTGAAGGAAGAGAGATTTCACATATAAATATATTATCACAGACATCTTTTATAATTGTGAGCACTTATTAAGTATGACATGATAAAGAGTAAATGTTGGACAAGGAAGACAACGTAATGGGTTATGTTTTCTCACATCTCAGTTAAAGTATATTGTCATGGATCATTCAAACATGTTGAGCTTGCCTTTCCCCCTCATGCTAGCCAAAAATTCCTAGCACCAAGTAGAGATACTACTTGTGCTTCCAAATATCCTTAAACCCAGTTTTGCCATGAGAGTCCACCATACCTACCTATGGATTGAGTAAGATCCTTCAAGTAAGTTGTCATCGGAGCAAGCAATAAAAAAATGCTCTCTAAATATGCATGACTTATTAGTACGGAGAAAATAAGCTTTGTACAAACTTGTTATGGAAGCAAGAAAAGCGACGGACTGCATAATAAAGGTCCATATACAAGGGGCAATATAAAGTGACGTTCTTTCGCATTAAGATTTTGTGTATCCAACCCTAAAAGCGCATGACAACCTTTGCTTCCCTCTGCGAAGGGCCTATCTTTTACTTTATGTCTTTTACTTTTATGCAAGAGTCAAGGTGATCTTCACCTTTCCCTTTTTCATTTTATCCTTTGGCAAGCACTTTGTGTTAGGGTGATCCTGATATATATATATCCAATTGGATGTACGTTAGCATGAACTATTATTGTTGACATCACCCAAAGGTGAATACGTTTGGAGGCAACATTATAAGCCCCAATCTTTCCTTGTGTCTGATTAAAACTTCATAACCACAAGTATTGCGTGAGTGTTAGCAATTGTAGAAGACTATATGATAGTTGAGTATGTGAAGTTTGCTAAATCAAAGCTCTGACATAGACTCTTCCTGAAAGTAAGATGAATTGCAATTGTTTTGATGACTAAGAATGAAGTTTGCTAGCTTTTAAGAAAGTTTATGGTCTATGCTTTGACATGTGAATTGCTTGTTACTTGATTATGAAAAGTTTTATGAGATGAACTATTGTTATGACATATAATGATGCTAGTAAAGGTGATTGGAATTATCATTGATCAAACTTGTGCACCTTCTAGCATTCACACTTCATAAATTCTTTCTTTTATCATTTACCTACTCGAGGATGAGTAGGAATTAAGCTAGGGATGCTGATACATCTCCAACGTATCTATAATTTATGAAGCATTCATGCTATTTTATTATCTATTTTGAATGATTACGGGCTTTATTATACACTTTTATATTACTTTTGGGACTAACCTATTAACCGAAGGCCCAGCCCATACTGTTGTTTTATTGCCTGTTTCAGTATTTCGAAGAAAAGGAATATCAAACGGAGTCCAAACAGAATGAAACCTTCGGCATCGTGATTTTTTGGAAGAATATCATCCTGGAGGCTTGGATATCAAGTCAGAAGACCCTCGACGAGCCCAAGAGATAGGGGGCACCCCCCCTACAGGGCGTGGCCCCCTGTCTCGTGGGCCCCTCGAGCACCTCCCGGGGGGCGCGCCCCCTGTCTCGTGGGCCTCTCGAGCACCTCCCGACCAACTTCTTTCGCCTATATATTCCCCCGTACCCTAAAAACATCGAATATCAAGATAGATCGGGAGTTCCACCGTCGCAAGCCTCTGTAGCCACCAAAAACCTCTCGGGAGCCCTTCCCGGCACCCTGCCGGAGGGGGAACCCATCACCGGTGGCCCTCTTCTGTTGGAAATATGCCCTAGAGGCAATAATAAAATGATTATTATTATATTTCCTTGTTCATGATAATTGTCTATCATTCATGCTATAATTGTGTTATCCGGAAATCGTAATACATGTGTGAATGCATAGACCACAACATGTCCCTAGTGAACCTCTACTTGACTAGCTCGTTGATCAACAGATAGTCATGGTTTCCTCACTATGGACATTGGATGTCATTGATAACGGGATCACATCATTAGGAGAATGATGTGATGGACAAGACCCAATCCTAAGCATAGCACAAGATCGTGTAGTTCGTTTGCTAGAGCTTTTCCAATGTCAAGTATCATTTCCTTAGACCATGAGATCGTGTAACTCCCGGATGCCGTAGGAGTGCTTTGGGTATATCAAACGTCACAACATAACTGGGTGACTATAAAGGTATACTACAGGTATCCCCGAAAGTATCTGTTGGGTTGACACGGATCGAGACTGGAATTTGTCACTCCGTATGACGGAGAGGTGTCTCTGGGCCCACTCGGTAATGCATCATCATAATGAGCTCAATGTGACTAAGTGTTTGGTCACGGGATCATGCATTATGGTACGAGTAAAGTGACTTGCTGGTAACGAGATTGAACGAGGTATTGGGATACCGACGATCGAATCTTGGGCAAGTAACGTACCGATTGACAAAGGGAATTGTATACGGGATTACTTGAATCCTCGAAATCGTGGTTCATCCGACGAGATCATCAAGGAGCATGTGGGAGCCAACATGGGTATCCAGATCCCGTTGTTGGTTATTGACCGAAGAGTCGTCTCAGTCATGTCTGCGTGTCTCCCGAACCCGTAGGGTCTACACACTTAAGGTTCGGTGACGCTAGGGTTGTAGGGATATTAGTATCCGGTAACCCGAAAGTTGTTCGGAGTCTCGGATGAGATACCGGACGTTGCGAGGAGTTCCGGAATGGTACAGAGGTGAAGAATTGTATATAGGAAGTCCAGTTTCGGCCACCGGGAAAGTTTCGGGGTCACCGGTATTGTACCGGGACCACCGGAAGGGTCCCGGGGGTCCACCGGGTGGGGCCACCTATCCCGGAGGGCCCCATGGGCTGAAGTGGGAGGGGAACCAGCCCCTGGTGGGCTGGTGCGCCCCCCTTGGGCCTCCCCTGCGCCTAGGGTTGTAAACCCTAGGGGTGGGGGCGCCCCACTTGACTTGGGGGGCAAGTCCCCCCCCTAGGCCGCCGCCCCCATTGAGATGGGATCTCTAAGGGGCCGGCGCACCCCCTAGTCCCCCTATATAAAGAGGGGGAGGGAGGGAAGCCGCACCCTAGTCCCTGGCGCCTCCCTCTCCCCTCGTAACACCTCTCCCTCTCGCTGAGCTTGGCAAAGCCCTGCCGAGATCGCCGCTACTTCCACCACCACGCCGTCGTGCTGCTGGATCTGCATCAACCTCTCCCTCCCCCTTGCTGGATCAAGAAGGAGGAGACGTCTTCCCCAACCGCACGTGTGTTGAACGCGGAGGTGCCGTCCATTCGGCGCTAGGATCATCGGTGATTTGGATCACGACGAGTACGACTCCCTCAACCCCGTTCTCTTGAATGCTTCCGCTCGCGATCTACAAGGGTATGTAGATGCACTCCTCTCTCTCGTTGCTAGATGACTCCATAGATTGATCTTGGTGAAGCATAGAAAAAATTTATTTTCTGCAACGTTCCCCAACAGTGGTATCAGAGCTAGGTCTATGCGTAGTTTCTTTGCACGAGTAGAACAAAAAATTGTTGTGGGTGTAGATGTTGTCAATTTTCTTGCCACTACTAGTCTTATCTTGTTTCGCTGCATCGTGGGATGAAGCGGCCCGGACTGACCTTACACATACGCTTACGTGAGATAGGTCCCACCGACTGACATGCACTAGTTGCATAAGGTGGCTAGCGGGTGTCTGTCTCTCCCACTTTAGTTGGATCGGATTCGATGAAAAGGGTCCTTATGAAGGGTAAATAGAAATTGGCATATCACGTTGTGGCTTTTACGTAGGTAAGAAACGTTCTTGCTAGAACCCTATTGCAGCCACGTGAAAATATGCAACAACAATTAGAGGACGTCTAACTTGTTTTTTGAAGCATATGCCTTGTGATGTGATATGGCCAAAAGGTTGTGATGAATGATATATATGTGATGTATGATATCATGTTCTTGTAATAGGAATCACGACTTGCATGTCGATGAGTATGACAACCGGCAGGAGCCATAGGAGTTGTCTTAATTATTGTATGACCTGCGTGTCAATGAATAAACGCCATGTAATTACTTTACTTTATTGCTAAACCGTTAGCCATAGTACTAGAAGTAATAGTTGGCGAACAACTTCATGGAGACACGATGATGGAGATCATGATGATGGAGATCATGATGATGGAGATCATGGTGTCATGCCGGTGACGAAGATGATCATGGCGCCCCGAAGATGGAGATCAAAGGAGCAATATGATATTGGCCATATCATGTCACTATTTGATTGCGTGTGATGTTTATCATGTTTTTGCATCTTATTTGCTTAGAACGACGGTAGTAAATAAGATGATCCCTCATAATAATTTCAAGAAAGTGTTCCCCCTAACTGTGCGCCGTTGCGAAAGTTCGTTGTTTCGAAGCACCACGTGATGATCGGGTGTGATAGATTCCAACGTCCACATACAGCGGGTGTAAGACAGATTTACACATGCAAAACACTTAGGTTGACTTGACGAGCCTAGCATGTACAGACATGGCCTCAGAACACAAGAGACCGAAAGGTCGAACATGAGTCATATGGAGATACGATCAACATGGAGATGTTCACCGATGATGACTAGTCCGTCTCACGTGATGATCGGACACGGTCTAGTTGAGTCGGATCATGTATCACTTAGATGACTAGAGGGATGTCTAATCTAAGTGGGAGTTCATTAAATAATTTGATTAGATGAACTTAATTATCATGAACTTAGTCTAAAAACCTTTGCAAAATGTCTTGTAGATCAAATGGCCAATGCTCATGTCAACCTCAACTTCAACACGTTCCTAGAGAAAACCAAGCTGAAAGATGATGGCAGCAACTATACGGACTGGGTCCGGAACCTGAGGATCATCCTCATAGCTGCCAAGAAAGCATATGTACTAGAAGCACCGCTAGGTGACGCACCCATCCCAGAGAACCAAGACGTTATGAATGCTTGGCAGTCACGTGTTGATGATTACTCCCTCGTTCAGTGCGGCATGCTTTACAGCTTAGAACCGGGGCCCCAAAAGCGTTTTGAGCAACACGGAGCATATGAGATGTTCGAAGAGCTGAAAATGGTTTTCCAAGCTCATGCCGGGTCGAGAGATATGAAGTCTACGACAAGTTCTACAGTTTTAAGATGGAGGAAAATAGTTCTGTTAGTGAGCACATACTCAAAATGTCTGGGTTGCACAACCGCCTGTCTCAGCTGGACATTAACCTCTCGGACGAGGCGGTCATTGACAGAATCCTTCAGTCGCTCCCACCTAGCTACAAGAGCTTTGTGATGAACTACAATATGCAGGGGGTGGTGAAAACTATTCCTGAAGTATTTTCAATGCTGAAATCAACGGAGGTGGAAATCAAAAAGGAACATCAAGTGTTGATGGTCAATAAAACCACTAAGTTCAAGAAAGGCAAGGGTAAGAAGAACTTCAAGAAGACGGCAAGGGAGTTGCCGCGCCCGGTAAGCCAGTTGCCGGGAAGAGGTCAAAGAATGGACCCAAACCTGAGACTGAGTGCTTTTATTGTAAGGGAAGCGGACACTGGAAGCGGAACTGCCCCAAATACTTAGTGGACAAGAAGGCCGGCAACACTAAAGGTATATGTGATATACATGTAATTGATGTGTACCTTACCAGTACTCGTAGTAGCTCCTGGGTATTTGATACCGGTGCGGTTGCTCATATTTGTAACTCAAAACAGGAGCTGCGGAATAAGCGGAGACTGGCGAAGGACGAGGTGACGATGCGCGTCGGGAATGGTTCCAAGGTCGATGTGATCGCCGTCGGCACGCTACCTCTACATTTACCTATGGGATTAGTTTTAAACCTCAATAATTGTTATTTAGTGCCAGCTTTGAGCATGAACATTGTATCTGGATCTCGTTTAATATGAGATGGCTACTCATTTAAATCCGAGAATAATGGTTGTTCTATTTATATGAGAGATATGTTTTATGGTCATGCCCCGCTGGTCAATGGTTTATTCTTAATGAATCTCGAACGTGATGTTACACATATTCATAATGTGAATACCAAAAGATGTAAAGTTGATAACGATAGTCCCACATACTTGTGGCACTGCCGCCTTGGTCACATTGGTGTCAAGCGCATGAAGAAGCTCCATGCTGATGGACTTTTAGAGTCTCTCGATTACGAATCATTTGACACATGTGAACCGTGCCTCATGGGCAAAATGACCAAGACTCCATTCTCCGGAACAATGGAGCGAGCAACCAACTTATTTGAAATCATACATACTGATGTGTGCGGTCCAATGAGCGTTGAGGCTCGCGGAGGCTATCATTATGTTCTCACTCTCACTGATGACTTGAGTAGATATGGATATGTCTACTTGATGAAACACAAGTCTGAGACCTTTGAAAAGTTCAAGGAATTTCAGAATGAGGTAGAGAATCAACGTGACCGAAAGATAAAATTCTTACGATCAGATCGTGGGGGAGAATATTTAAGTCACGACTTTGGTACGCACTTAAGGAAATGTGGAATCGTTTCACAACTCATGCCGCCTAGAACACCTCAGCGTAACAGTGTGTCCGAACGTCGAAATCGCACTCTATTGGATATGGTGCGATCTATGATGTCACTCACTGATTTACCGCTATCATTTTGGGGATACGCTCTAGAGACAGCCGTCTAAATCCTTTGAGATGACACCGTATGAATTATGGTTCGGGAAGAAACCTAAGCTGTCGTTTCTAAAAGTTTGGGGATGCGATGATTATGTCAAGAAACTTCAACCTGAAAAGCTCGAACCTAAGTCGAAAAAATACGTCTTCATAGGATACCCTAAGGAAACCATTGGGTATACCTTCTACCTCAGATCCGAAGGCAAGATCTTTGTTGCCAAGAACGGGTTCTTTCTGGAGAAAGAGTTTCTCTCGAAAGAATTAAGTGGGAGGAAAGTGGAACTTGATGAAGTACTACCTCTTGAACCAGAAAGTAGCGCAGCTCAGGAAGATGTTCCTGTGGTGCCTGCACCGACTAGAGAGGAAACTAATGATGATGATCAAGGTACTTCGGATCAAGTTACTACTGAACTTCGTAGGTCCACGAGGACACGTTCCACACCAGAGTGGTATGGCAACCCTGTCCTGGAAATCATGTTGTTAGACAATGATGAACCTTCGAACTATGAAGAAGCAATGGCGAGAACAGATTCCAACAAATGGCTTGAAGCCATGCAATCCGAGATAGGATCCATGTATGAAAACAAAGTATGGACTTTGACAGACTTGCCCGATGATCGGCGAGCGATGGAAAACAAATGGATCTTTAAGAAGAAGACGGACGCGGATGGTAATGTTACCATCTATAAAGCTCGACTTGTCGCTAAGGGTTATCGACAAGTTCAAGGGGTTGACTACGATGAGACTTTCTCTCCCGTAGCGAAGCTGAAGTCCGTCCGAATCATGTTAGCAATTGCCGCATACTATGATTATGAGATATGGCAAATGGACGTCAAAATGGCATTCCTTAATGGCTATCTTAAGGAAGAACTGTATATGATGCAGCCGGAAGGTTTTGTCGATCCTGAGAATGCTAACAAGGTATGCAAACTCCAGTGATCCATTTATGGGCTGGTGTAAGCACCTCGGAGTTGGAGCATTCGCTTTGATGAGATTATCAAAGCATTTGGGTTTATGCAGACTTATGGAAAAGCCTGCATTTACAAGAAAGTGAGTGGGATCTCTGTAGCATTTCTCATATTATATGTAGATGACATACTTTTGATGGGAAATGATATAGAACTTTGGATAGCATTAAGGCCTACTTGAATAAGTGTTTTCCAATGAAGGACTTTGGAGAAGCTGCTTACATATTAGGCATCAAGATCTATAGGGATAGATCGAGACGCCTCATAGGTCTTTCACAAAGCACATACCTTGATAAGATATTGAAGA
Source organism: Triticum dicoccoides (assembly GCF_002162155.2). Classification (NCBI taxonomy): domain Eukaryota; kingdom Viridiplantae; phylum Streptophyta; class Magnoliopsida; order Poales; family Poaceae; genus Triticum; species Triticum dicoccoides. Next base: position 117,671,806 of record NC_041383.1, read on the forward strand.
AGTTCAATACGGATCAGTCATAGAAGGGGTTCTTGCCTGTGTTGCAAGGTGTGAAATTGAGCTCGGCTCAATGCCCGACCACGGCAGAAGATAGAGAAAAGATGAGTGTCATCCCCTATGCCTCGGCTATAGGGTCTATTATGTATGTCATGTTGTGTACCAGACCTGATGTAAACCTTGCCGTAAGTTTGGTAGGAAGGTACCAAAGTAATACCGGCATGGAACACTGGACAGCGGTCAAGAATATCCTGGAGTACCTGAAAAGGACTAAGGATATGTTTCTCGTTTATGGAGGTGACGAAGAGCTCGTCGTAAAGGGTTACGTCGATGCTAGCTTCGACACATATCTGGATGACTCTAAGTCACAAACCGGATACGTGTATATTTTGAATGGAGGGGCAGTAAGTTGGTGCAGTTGCAAGCAAAGCATCGTGGCGGGATCTACATGTGAAGCGGGGTACATGGCATCCTTGGAGGCAGCGCATGAAGCAATCTGGATGAAGGAGTTCATCACCGACCTAGGAGTCATACCCAATGCGTCGGGGCCAATCACTCTCTTCTGTGACAACACTGGGGCTATTGCCCTTGCCAAGGAGCCCAGGTTTCACAAGAAGACCAGGCACATCAAGCGTCGCTTCAACTCCATTCGTGAAAATGTTCAAGATGGAGACATAGATATTTGCAAAGTGCATATGGATCTGAATGTCGCAGATCCGTTGACTAAACCTCTTCCGCGAGCAAAACATGATCAACACCAGAACTCTATGGGTGTTCTATTCATCACAATGTAACTAGATTATTGACTCTAGTGCAAGTGGGAGACTGTTGGAAATATGCCCTAGAGGCAATAATAAAATGATTATTATTATATTTCCTTGTTCATGATAATTTTCTATCATTCATGCTATAATTGTGTTATCCAAAAATCGTAATACATGTGTGAATGCATAGACCACAACATGTCCCTAGTGAGCCTCTAGTTGACTAGCTCATTGATCAACAGATAGTCATGGTTTCCTGACTATGGACATTGGATGTCATTGATAGCGGGATCACATCATTAGGAGAATGATGTGATGGACAAGACCCAATCCTAAGCATAGCACAAGATCGTGTAGTTCGTTTGCTAGAGATTTTCCGATGTCAAGTATCATTTCCTTAGACCATGAGATCGTGTAACTCCCGGATGCCGTAGGAGTGCTTTGGGTATACCAAACGTCACAACGTAACTGGGTGACTATAAAGGTATACTACAGGTATCCCCGAAAGTATCTGTTGGGTTGACACGGATCGAGACTGGAATTTGTCACTCCGTATGACAGAGAGGTATCTCTGGGCCCAATCAGTAATGCACCATCATAATGAGCTCAATGTGACTAAGTGTTTGGTCACGGGATCATGCATTACGGTACGAGTAAAGTGACTTGCCGGTAACGAGATTGAACGAGGTATTGGGATATCGACGATCGAATCTCGGCCAAGTAACGTACCGATTGACAAAGGGAATTGTATACGGGATTACTTGAATCCTCGACATCGTGGTTCATCCGATGAGATCATTGAGGACCATTTGGGAGCCAACATGGGTATCCAGATCCCGATGTTGGTTATTGACCGGAGAGTCATCTCGGTCATGTCTGCGTGTCTCTCGAACCCGTAGGGTCTACACACTTAAGGTTCGGTGACGCTAGGGTTGTGGGGATATTAGTATGCGGTAACCAGAAAGTTGTTTGGAGTCCCGGATGAGATCTCGGACATCATGAGGAGTTCCGGAATGGTCCAGGCGTGAAGAATTGTATATAGGAAGTCCAGTTTAGGGGTCACCGGTACTATACCGGGACCACCGGAAGGGTCCCGGGGGTCCACCGGGTGGGGCCACCTATCCCGGAGGGCCCCATGGGTTCAAGTGGGAGAGGAACCAGCCCCTGGTGGGCTGGTGCGCCCCCCTTGGGCCTCCCCTGCGCCTAGGGTTGGAAACCCTAGGGGTGGGGGCGTCCCACTTGACTTGGGGGGCAAGTCCCCCCCCCCTAGGCCGCCGCCCCCCCTTGAGATGGAATCTCTAAGGGGCCGGTGCACCCCCTAGGCCCCCTATATAAAGAGGGGGGAGGGAGGGCAGCCGCACCCTAGTCCCTGGCGCCTCCCTCTCCCCTCGTAACACCTCTCCCTCTCGCTGAGCTTGGCGAACCCCTGCCGAGATCGCCGCTACTTCCACCACCACGCCGTCGTGCTGCTGGATCTCCATCAACCTCTCCCTCCCCCTTGCTGGATCAAGAAGGAGGAGATGTCTTCCCCAACCGCATGTGTGTTTAACACGGAGGTGCCGTCCATTCGGCGCTAGGATCATCGGTGATTTGGATCACGACAAGTACGACTCCCTCAACCCCGTTCTCTTGAACGCTTCCGCTCGCGATCTACAAGGGTATGTAGATGCACTCCTCTCTCTCGTTGCTAGATGACTCCATAGATTGATCTTGGTGAACCGTAGAAAATTTCTATTTTCTGCAACGTTCCCCAACATCTTCATCATCCAGGCGCTCTCCATGACGAGGAGGGAGTAGTTCACCCTCGGGGCTGAGGGTATGTACCAGTAGCTATGTGTTTGATCTCTCTCACTCGTGTTCTCTCTCGTGTTCCCTCTATGGCACGATCTTGAGTTATCCCGATCTTTGCTATTGTAGTTGGATCTTATGATGTTTCTCCCCCTCTACTCTCTTGTGATGAATTGAGTTTCCCCTTTGAAGTTATCTTATCGGATTGAGTCTTTTATGAGAGCACTTGATGTATGTCTTGTCGTGCTTATCTGTGGTGACAATGGGATATCATGTGCCTCTTGATGTATGTTTTGGTGACCAACTTGCGGGTTCCGTCCATGAACCTATGCATAGGGGTTGGCACACGTTCTTGACTCTCTGGTAGAAACTTTGGGGCACTCTTTGAAGTACTTTTATGTTGGTTGGATGAATCTGAGATTGTGTGATTCATATCGTATAATCATGCCCACGGATACTTGAGGTGACAATGGAGTATCTAGGTGACATTAGGGTTTTGGTTGATTTGTGTCTTAAGGTGTTATTCTAGTACGAACTCTTGCATAGATTGATCCGAAAGAATAACTTTGAGGTGGTTTCGTACCCTACCATAATCTCTACGTTTGTTCTCTGCTATTAGTGGCTTTGGAGTGACTCTTTGTTGCATGTTGAGGGCTTGTTATATGATCTATCTATGTTATTATTGTTGAGAGAACTTGCACTAGTGAAAGTATGAACCCTAAGCCTTGTTTCCTATCATTGCAATACCGTTTACGCTCACTTCTACCACTTGTTACCTTGTTGTTTTTATTATTTCAGATTACAAAAACCTATATCTACCATCCATATTGCACTTGTATCACTATCTCTTCGCCGAACTAGTGCACCTATACAATTTACCATTGTATTGGGTGTGTTGGGGACACAAGAGACTCTTTGTTATTTGGTTGCAGGGTTGTTTGAGAGAGACCATCTTCATCCTACGCCTCCTATGGATTGGTAAACCTTAGGTCATCCACTTGAGGGAAATTTGCTACTGTCCTACAAACCTGTGCACTGTGCACTTGCAGGCCCAACAACGTCTACAAGAAGAAGGTTGTGTAGTAGACATCAGGCCGCGGCGGCGGGAGGCGGCGCGAGTACAGGTCGCGGCTCGGGAGTAGCTGCGGGCGGCAGCGCGGGCGTGTCCGGCGGCGGGCGGACACGTCCGGCGGCTGAGAGGGAGAGAGGCTAGGGTTTAGACCTGGGATTTCGGGGGAGAGGGCATATTTATAGGTAGAGGGAGCTAGGAGTGTCCAAATGAGGAACGGTTTTCTCCCACACAATTGTTATCGAACGACCGAGAGCATGGAGGGGGTTTGGATGGGCTCACGGGCTGTGGTGAAGAGGGGCTGGGCTGCAAAGAAAGAGGGGTTTCGGGCTACGTGGTTAACCGTTGGGGCATCAAACGACCTCCAAATGGAATGAAATTTGACGGGCGGTCTACCGGTGATATACCAAGGCCACTCGGCAAACCTCGGTCCATTCCGAGAACGTTCTTCTCCCACTCACGAAACAGGATCTGAGAGGGGCGACGGGCGCGTGCGAGTGTGTATGTGCTCAGAACGGACAACGGAGAGAACAGGCGGAACCCGAACGAATGCAAGTTTTGAAAAACATGCAGATGAAATGCAGATGATGACATGGCAAAATGCAACACGCAAGCAAATGACATGGCAACAACAACGAATAACTGGAAGACACCTGGCGCATCGAATCTGGGGCGTTACAACTCTCCTCCACTAACAAGAGATCTTGTCCCGAGATCTTAGGAACGAGACGGAAGAGAAAGAGGAAGAGGTGAAGTAAGAATGCAAGAGAAAAGATGAATCAAGTCGAGAGCACTCGGGTAGAAAAGATGAACGGCGAATATGACGAGAATCAAATGCTCATGGAAACAAGATAGACTCTAAGAATACTCTGGTTAGAACAAGATAGAAAAGGAATGAATAAAAGAATTTCGGCAACACTCCAACTGAAAATGGAAGGATTAGAACATGAACTTCACCCAATGAGACGACACTTGACGAGATGAACCATGCAATGCCTCCGGAAGAATTGAAATAATGGAATGAGAAGAACTTAGTAGGAGGGATTGAACAGAGTTGTTGAGTAAATCAACAACGAAAAGACCAGGCTTGTTGTGGACTTATCAAAAACAACTCAAAACTTGAGGTGAAATTATACCACAACCGATGTCTGAATAGCTGAGAAGAACAAAGAAATGCAAAACTCCACTTCAAAAGAATACGGAGAATTAATTGTACTTCGAGACGCAAGAAGAAAAGATACTTGAACTCCACCGACAAGAATCTTGATGAACACTTGAAAGAATGAATTAAATCATGAAGAACCACCATGAAGAACTCCGGTAACAAAAGGATGACGAGATAGAATGAAGGATGAAGGAATAAGATTAAAGCTTGTGATGATTTAGATGGAGGTTCCGACAAAATAGCCGAGAAAAATTTGAACTCCGGAAAAGAAAAGATGAAAAACTTGGAACTAGAATTTATTCATCAAGAACAAACTCCGAAGGAAGGGATTAATCACTTGGATGAAATAAGAATAAGATTTATTGTATGCTTGTCCTTCATCAAATTTAATTGATGACAACCGAATTTTGCATACTACTTATTCTTGTTGAAAAGGATTAAGGAGGGTATAGCACAAAACTTGAGAAAGTCTTCATGAACCACCGGTAGGGTTGGAAAGACGAATGAATTAATATGATAATCAAAGGAAAGGAATCTGAAGAAACCACCGTAAGAATTCGAAAATGAATGATGAAAGAGAATGAATCACTGGGGAGAATTAGAAGAACAAATATGCTTGAGGAGGATTTAGATACAAGAGAACTGGAAGAACTCGAGCTGATAAAGAACATTTGAACGAAGAGCCGGGATAAATATAGAACGATAACTGGAATGATGGCCTCCGGTGAAAAGAAATGGAAAAACAACTCCTGACATACTCTGAATGGTTAAGAAAAGAATATTTGACAAATGGAATAATTTGAGAGGATAATATGAAGCTAGAACGGGCAAGATTTAGAGGAAAAACTCTTCTTTGATCTTCAAATGTTGAGAAAGATGACGAGGAACACCATCAAAATTACTGAGATACTCCGGGAGAATGAAAAAGAGGAAGGGTAAACCAAAGATGAAAAGAATTTGAAAGCAATCCTGGAGAAGGCATGTGACTAATGGAATCCATTCTTATGTCAAACTCTGAAAAGAATTTGGGAATAGCTCCAGAATAATTAGAAGAGTCAGGTAAGATCCTGGGAAAAGACCTGTGGGTTAGGGCCCACTAAAAGAAAAACACCGTTGAAAAGGGATGTTGAACAGATAGATGATGCACCAGAACAATTGAAATATTTGAATGAGGTGACAACCTCGAATTAATTGGAACACAGACGAATCTCCTAAGATGTCTAGAGCACAGCGGAATGATAAACTGGCGAGAGGCGAATGAGCAGGGAAAACACTTGAGCCGAGGGAAAGAATATAATCACTACCAAAAAACTTGAACTGAGTCCACCGGAGAAGAAAAAGAGATGAAGAATGTCGAACTAAAGAGAATTCACCGGTTGAAATAATTGAGGGAAGACTGAAGAGGCTCCACACGAATGAAATTGATGCTTGAAACAGACTCAGGCTCTGGCAAGAAGAGGGTGGGAGGGCGGGAAAACAAAGGCAACTTGGAAGGGGAAAAACCGATGAATAACTTCAAGAGGAAACACCGGTTGAAAGAATGCAAAAGCTTCGCATGAGTAGGATGGATACTTGATTACGGACTCCGGTTCCAAGAAGAAGAAGGGGTGGGTGGGCGGGAAAAGAAAACAAAGGATTGAACTTGCAAAAACAAGGAGGGTCGAATCGTCTTGACGAGAAATGCACCGGATGCAAAGAGCTAAGGAACACGATCGGAAAAAAAACCAACTCCGTGATCCTAAAGAAAATTTGAAGGGGAAGAAAAGTAATTCAAAACACCTACGAAGGGGCTGAGGATTAAAAAGAATCCTACTCTCCGATATATATAATCCTAAGACTCAAAATAGTTTTCTTCTAGACTCAACAACGGCCAACAATCAATGGGGCTCCTATGGTCGGAACCTGGCTCTGATACCAACTTGTCACGCCCAATATGCGATACTATCCTAAAGAGACTCGAAGGTCCCACCAAGGATAGAACCACATATTGATACGCTTTTGCAAGGTGAGTATCATTACATCAACATTACATAATAGATGGGGATACATACAAGAGGCATACAATGCCACACGAATACAACAACATCATTATACAAGAGCATCATCCGACTACAGACGAAATACAAACAGAAATTCCAACGACATCCACCCTGCTAGCCCAGGCTGCCGACTTGGAACCTATCCCCTGATCGAATAAGAAGCAGAAGAAGAACTCCAAAACAAGTAACATCGCTCTCGCGTCATGATCATCGCATAACATGTACCTACAACTGTTGATGTAGTAAATTGTGAGCCACGAGGACTCAGCAATCCCATTACCATGGGTATCAAGACTAGCAAAGCTTAATGGGTAAAGGAATGGATAAGTGGTGAGGTTGCAACAGCGACTAAGCATATATGGTGGCTAACATACACAAATAAGAGCGAGAAGAGAAGCAACGGAATGGTCGTGAAGCTAGCAATGATCAAGAAGTGATCCTGAACTCCTACTTACGTCAAACATAACCCAAAACCGTGTTCACTTCCCGGACTTCGCCGAAAAGAGACCATCACGGCTACACACATGGTTGATGTGTTTTAATTCGGATCTGGTGTCAAGTTATCTACAACCGGACATTAACAAATTCTCATCTGCCACATAAGCATGGGCACGGCTCTCGAAAGTTTATACCCTACAGGGGTGTCCAAACTTAGCCCATCACAAGCTCTCACGGTCAACGAAGGATACACCTTCTCCCAGGAAGACCCGATCAGTCTCAGAATCCCGGTTTACAAGACATTTCGACAATGGTAAAACAAGACCAGCAAGACCACCCGACTGTGCCAACAAATCCTAATAGGAGATGCACATATCTCGTTCTTAGGGCACACCGGATGAGCAAACCGTACATGTACCAACGTAACCCAAGTTGCCAAGGGACGGTCCCGCATGGTGCTCTAGTTTGGACCAACACTCGGAGGAGCACTAGCCCGGGGGGGTAAATAAAGATGACCCTCGGGCTCCGGAAACCCAAGGGAAAAAGGCTTAGGTGAGGCAAATGGTAAAACCAAGGTTGGGCCTTGCTGGAGGAGTTTTATTCAAAGCGAACTGTCAAGGGGGTCCCATAAATCACCCAACCGCGTAAGGAACGCAAAATCAAGGAACATAACACCGGTATGACGGAAAACTAGGGCGGCAAGAGTGGAACAAAACACCAGGCATAAGGCCGAGCCTTCCACCCTTTACCAAGTATATAGATGCATTAATTAAATAAGAGATATTGCGATATCCCAACAAAATCCTGTCCATCAGGGAGCAACCTTCAACTTCACCTGCAACTAACAACGCTATAAAAGGGGCTGAGCAAAAGCGGTAACATAGCCAAGCAACAGTTTGCTAGGAAGGGTAAAAAGGTTAGAGGCTGACATGGCAGTTTGGGAGGCTTGAAGAGCAATTGATAGGTAGCGCAGCATAGCGATAGAACGAAGCAACTAGCATAGCAATGATAGTAATGAGATCCAAGGTGACGGTCATCTTGCCTGAAATCCCGCAAGGAAGAAGAACGAGTCCATGAAGAAGACGAAGCCACGAGGACGAACCAAGCGTAGACGAACGGATCCTCACGATCGCAACGAAACAGGAACTAACGAGAAGGAGCACAACCGGAAAGAAGCAAACACACGGTAAACACACAACACATGAACAAGGCATGATGCTCAACCAAGTATGATGCATGACAAAGCTATATGAGGCTACTCATGGCATGAGATGATGCATACAAGAGCAACACATCAAAGCAGGTTTAAATGAGGCCGGAAACAACATATAACAATTCCGATAAGTCCTCATATGCAAATTTCAAAGTTGTTCCAGATCTTAATAAACCTTATGTTCAAGTTGTTAAAAAGCAAGTTAAAGAGCACCATGATGATCTACACGAAAATCTAGTCAAGTTACATATAAAGTTCATTTAGTTCGGAGCTACGGCCTAGAAGATATGAGCAAAACAAGTCAAACATGGCATTGATGCAAAATGCATTCAAACATCAAGAAAACACTCCCAAAACATGGATTCAACATGATAATATGAAGCTACATGTAAAACTAAGCAAGTTTCATATAGAGCACACTCAAAACGGAGCAACGGTTCAACACATACACTCCAAACAAGATATAACAACAATCTGTCCAAAACAGCAACTAGGCATCTTGCAAACATCAAAACAATATACTAAAGCACCTTAACATGAAAACAAAATGCATGAACATGTTGTACAGGTAAATCATGACAAAACATGAACACTGAGCTATCTCCAGAAATCACTAGAACATGCTCAAAAGGACATGGCAAGATTGCAAATAATAACAGTTTACAGACTTAGCAGAAATAACATCAAGTTGCCATGTTTAGAGCTATCAAACAACATGCTACAGGAACTTATCATGGAAAACAAAGACATGGAAGGCTAATACTAAAGACAAGGAACAAATCTCCCTTACTGAACTAATTCCAAAGATAAACAGAAAAGATGGTAGCATCCATGCAAACATGGCAAATGATATGACAGATTCAGACATGGCAGGAACAACAATAAGTAGGCATGTTGGTGAGCTTGTACAGCTCACCACAGAGCAATAAATGGCATGACAAGGTGACAAACGGTAATATGACATAATTATGAATATAAAAATGGCAATAGCATGGTCATAGGGTACATGGATCACTGGCAAACCACATGGCAAAACTGAACTTAATGTAAACAGGCTGACAACAACATTATTTAGCAACTTTAGAGCAACATTACCACAATCTCCAGAAGGCTATAAATGCTACCAGGGGCATGGATGGATAGAGCATGACATGTATAACAAAACATCCTGAGTGAATATCTCCAGATTATGCATAGAATGACTAGTAGCAGCAGGTTTACAAAGCATCATGATATAGCAGTTTCAGCCTAGCAAAACAGTAACAACAAGTACCCTACTTTACGAGATTGTTGCACTCACCACAAGGCACACAAAAATACATGGATTGCACCACTGTTAATATGGCATGATCTATCTCAAAACTCATGTAGACATCAAGCTCATAGGATGCACACACAAAATGCAATGAAAAAGACAAATCACCAAGTTCTGTTAACAGACAGCAGTTAACATCATATAGCACTCTTGCAACAATGATTAGGGCATCAAGATGAACTCAAACAAGCATGGCACAATGAAACAAAATGAAGAACACCTCATGATGAAGATTTTGATACATTAGATGCACAAATCGGAGCAGCACACAAGAAGTTATGGCATGATGAACAGAGCAACATAAAGCAAAAATTCAGGACTTAGAAGAAAAACAGGGTCAACCTAGGGTTCGCACAGGAATCGAGGATGGCCGGTGTTCACACCGGAGTAGATGCCGGAGAGGAGGGAGACGGGCGGAGACGGGCGGATCCGGTGCGGGCCGACCAGATCTGGCGCGAGGAGGCCCCGGGCGGCGCCGGGACGGGGACGCCGGCGAGCTTCCGCGGCGTCGCGGAGCTTGGCGGCGAAGGGCACGGCAGGGAGAGGAGCGGCGCGGGGAACGGCGGGCGGCAGTGCGGGGCCGCGCCATTGCAGTGGCGGGGCGGCGCCTAGAGCGCCGGCGGCAGAGGCAGGACGCCGGCGAGGATCGGCTGGGCAGGAGGCGGAGGCGGAGCGCGGGCGGCGCGCGCGGGCCTGGGCGGGTGAAAGGATCGAGATGGATCTAGAGGGGAGGGGTGAATAGTTACAATTACAAATTCTAATTATTACTAAGCAATTTTAGGCAATAATGCGGAAAATGAAAGTGAGCCTAACAATTGCAAGTATGATACTAATGAGCTAAGCAAGATAATCAAGAGGCACAAATATATGAGTAAGTAAGCAATAAGAGACAAGTAACCACAAGTAGAGAGATAGGGTTAGGAATAACCGCCACTCCGAGAGACGAGGATGTAAGCCAATGTTCACTTCCTTGGAGGGAAGCTACATCACCGTTTAGAGAGGTGGATGTTACCACGAAGGCACACCAACGCCACGAAGGCTCACCCTATTCTCTCTTTGAGACAACACCACGGAGGCGTTTCTCAACCACTAGTGGTAGACCTTGGGGTGGTCTCCAAACCCTCACAAACTTTTCCGAGGGTAATCACAAAGGTCGATTCCTCTCCGGATGACTCCTACCGCCTAGGAGTCTCCAACCTCCAAGAGTAACAAGAACGATGGGGAAATGTTCAAAACTTGCTCAAGTCACGAATTCCTTTGGTGCAAAGAAAGGGAAGAAGTGGATCTATCACTTGATTGGAGAACTTCTCTCAAAAAGCTCCTAGAACACTTGGAATCTAGGATTTAGTGTGGATGAATGAGAGAGAGAGTGAGGAGTGTTCTTGTAGGGGCTCGAAGTGAATGGTCAACCCTATCCCGTGGAAGGGAAGGGAGTATATATAGGTGGTGGGAAAAAGTGACCGTTTGGGGTACAGGATGGCCGGACGTCCGGAGAACGTCGGACGTCCGGAGGCCCAAATGGGTCCGGACGTCCGACAGTCATCGGACGACCGGCCGCTGTGAAAAGTGTGACCCACAATCCAGTGTACAGGATACGGACGTCCGAGCTGGGCCGGACATCCGTAAGAATGCTTCTGATGTGAAAGTGTCGGACGTCCGGCGGGTTCCGGACATTCGTAAAAATGTTTCTGTTGTGGAAGTGTCGGACGTCCGGAAGTGTCGGACGTCCGGAAGTGTCCGGACGTCCGGGCAGTCAGGAAGGACCGGACGTCCGTAGAACACCGGACGTCCGAAGGTAAGGTAGCAACTTTGAGCAAGTTTTTTTCACAGATCCATCGATCCCCTCTTAATAGTGCGGGATCCCTATACTCAAGAACAAACCATAAATGAAGTCAACATCTTGTACCTCCATTCTTGAGTTATATGCTTTTGTCCCTAGTCATGATCCATGCACACGATCTTTGGAACATAATCCTGAGATATACTTGATAAACATGATTAGTCCCGAGCATATGTGTTGTCGTCAACATCAAAATATGATTAAGGGCATGATTGCACTTTCAATCTCCCCCTTTTTGGTAGTTGATGACAACTCATATGCATACTCATAATAGTAATCGGAAGTATTTGTTGTGGAGCTCAATAACCATCATAAGAATAAGTAGAGAGCGAGCTCCCCCTCAAAGTGATACCACAGATACTACTAAAAACAAAAATGAATGAGGGCTCCCCCTCAAACTGATGCCACAATAGTTGGATCACTTCATATAGATTCACCAAATCTCAGATTCAACAAACTCATAACCAACAAACTCATAACATAGTTCAACAACTCATAACATAGTTCAACAAACTACTCCTAACATAGGTTCGATTACATAATGAGCTAGAGTAATGCATATGGAGCCTACTCCCCCTTTGGAATCAAGTATCCAAAAAAACTAGGGGGAATGACATGACAGCATTAAAGATCATCCTCATCATCATCATCATGAACACCACTGCCACCAGCCTCGTCAAAGAAATCAGCCCACTCAGGACCGGAGGGAAAACCAAAATCAGAAGGGGGAGCTGCAGGAAGACGCTCATCGTCACTCACATCATATACGCCTGAGTCTCTCAGACGAGCCTTCAGAGCGTTCTTGGAAGTGACCATGCGGGTGACCACATCGTGGTGTTGGGAGCAATGGAAGGTGAACATCTTCATCATGGCTGAATAAGCCTTCCCAAGAAAACGAGCAATGCGCCCAAAGGGGGCATCACTGGAAGGAGGATGGGTAGCATGAGAGGGAAAACTAGCGGCGGTGCGACTAGCAGTAGCGGGAGGAGGAGGAACATGGTCAGCCGCCATGTGAGGTGGGATGACCCATCTCTCATGTATATGAGTGCGTGCAATGGGAAAGGGAGCTACACTCTCGATAAATGCCTGAAGAAAAGGTGCATGAGGGAAAGCCCGCTTGTGCTGAAAGCTAGCAAGGCGAATCTCATGCCATAGAAAGTGTGGAACATTTATCTTCCCTTTAGGAGATGTGTAGAGGCGATGCATGAGATCAATGCAGTAGCTGCTGCAGGAGCCCTTGTCACCCATCTTGGGATAAATGGTGCGGATGACACACTGATAAATGATGTTGAATGGAAAACGCCAAATGGAGACTTGATTTAGACCCTTTTGTTTTTCAGTACTAGACAAAGATGATATGGGTCTAAGGAGATCCGCACAGACCGCAATGCCTTTGGGCTTATGGTTGGGTCACTGGTGTGGATTTTGAAACCAGTGTCGGGAAATCCAATGCGGTGACAAACTCAGCATAAGATGCTGTGAGTGCAGTGTCGGAGGTCATCCATGTGACAGTGTTATCAGGAGCAAAGTAACATGTGGAATAAAACTGATGGATGGCAGTGTGGTTAAAATCGTGTTGAAAGGCGAATGGAGCAGCAAGGTTTGACGACTCAATGAGCTCAATGGCTCCCGGATATTTCTCCGGATGAGTGCGAATGTGCTCAAGATCAATGCAAACATGAAGTGACAAGCCTTTAGGGATGACAATCATGGTGAAGATGTCGGCTTGGACATTTGTGCGAAAACAACTATCCTGAGAATCCCTAACAATAGTAAATTGATCTACATCACGACGCAATTTTAGATAAGAAGATTTGGGGACCTCATTGAAACGCTTAACATGACGGCCTAGTGATAGTGGAGGCTCAATGGAGATGTGACGGGCATCACCGTGGGGTTGCACCGGAGGAGGAGGAGGTTGAAATGTTGGACGACGAGCGCCGGGCTTGGGGGCAGCGATGCGGACGCCAATCATCGGGGAAGGATCCACCTCTTCAAGCTCATCCTCAAAATCGGACCCCTCCGAAGAGGAATCACTGGACGAGCTGGGAGGACGAGCGGCACGTTTCCGAGGGCGATCTTCCTCCTGGGAGTCATCGAAGCCACCATGATGAGACGAACGAGCCGGCCCTCTGGCAACTTGCTTGCGTGCGGAGTGCTTGGACCGAGGCATCGTGACCTAGGGGAGAAGGAAAGCACATGTCAACACCCCTCCATAGATCAGGGTGAACCAAGTGGAGAGGGGGGTGAATGCATGAGGAGGGGGAAGAGGAAGTTGTGCCCTACCTTGCAAGGAAGAGCACGGAGGAGCCGAGGGGGGGGTCGACGTACGGGCGGGGAGAGAAGCTCCGAGAAGAACGGCTGGACGGGCCGGACGGCAAGTGGCAGATCCGCGGCGGGGAGAAACCCCAGCGAGGGGTACGGCGGCGGGCGGCTGCGGGGAGAGGACGCACAACAGGAGCGGCGGCGGCGTCAAACCGAGCGGAGAGGATGGGGTTGGTTGACCAAAACCTTACGGCGCAGTATATATAGACCCCAGTAAAAACGTACGGACGTCCGGAGCCTACGGACGTCCGGAGCCTACGGACGACCGGAGTCATATATGCGTCCGGACGTCCGGGAACGGACGGACGACCGGAGTCAGGACCATCAGCAAAGAGAGGATAACAGAGATGATTTTACGGACGTCCGACGGCGTCGGACGACCGGGCATATTGTAACAGAACGGTTTTTACGGACATCCGGAGTCTTCCGGACGTCCGGAGCTTCATTTGCTAGGTCAACTTAAGTGAACCAGAGTGGATTTTATGGACGTCCGGCGAGGCCGGACGACCGGTCGAAGGTAACCAGAGTAGAATATACAGACGTCCGGATCCTTACGGACGTCCGGCAGTGAAATACCATACGGACGTCCGGAACCTACGGACGTCCGACGCCAGAAGTTTGGACAGGAGGGCTGATCATGATGATGAGAAAGGCATTTTCTCACAGTAAACCTTATCTATTTTAGTAACTCAGATCCTATCTTACTCAATCATAGCCATAGACTACAAGTGGTGGCTAATGCCACCATGTCTGAGTAGACATGACATAACACAGAAAGACTTGAACTTTAAGTGCATAGTCACTACTCCATCATGTTAAAGCACCATAGGTCTAGACCCACGGATACTTTGAGAGTGTTGGTTCTTTTTATGCATTGAGTAGGGCGAGAACATTCATGAATTGAATGTCTCCCCCTAAGTATATGCCTACATCATGACAAGACATTAGATTCATGCATGACTGGGTACTAGATTTCACATAATGTTGTCAAGCTCCAAGATACCAAGTTCACGCCTAAGTCGACAGAACCTTACTTCATCTAGAGGTTTGGTGAAGATATCTGCTAGTTGAAAAATCTGTACCAATGTGATCAATGTGAATATCACCCTTTTCAACATGATCTCTCAAGAAATGATACCTAATATCAATGTGTTTGGTGCGGAGATGATCTTTGGGGTTCTCAGCAATATTGATGGCACTTTCATTATCACACAGAAGAGGCACATTCCTATAGGTGATACTGTAATCCTTCAAAGTTTGCCTCATCCATAACAACTGAGTTGCACAACTAGCGGCAGCAATGTATTCAGCTTCTGCGGTAGAGAGAGCAATACAATTTTGTTTCTTCGAGGACCAACTCACCAAGGATCGTCCAAGAAACTGACATGCACCGGATGTGGACTTACGATCCACTTTGTCTCCAGCCCAATCCGCATCCATGTACCCAATGAGATCAAACTTAGCATCCTTGGGGTACCAGAGGCCCAACTTTGGGGTGTGAACAAGGTATCTAAGAATATGCTTAACCGCCTTATGATGACTTTCCTTAGGGAAAGCTTGAAATCTAGCACACATGCATACACTGAACATGATGTCTGGTCTAGATGCACAAAGATAAAGCAATGAACCAATCATAGAGCGGTAAGTAGATGGGTCGAAAGGAGTACCATTTGTGTCTTCAGTGAGAGTGATTTTGGTTGGCATGGGTGTCTTGCATGGACTAGCGTCAGACATACCAAACTTTACTAGAATATCCTTGAGGTACTTTGCTTGAGATACGAAAACTCCTTCTTGAAATTGTTGAATTTGAAATCCGAGAAAGAACTTCAAATCCGTATTAAGTGACATTTCAAAATTCTTGGTCATTGAATCAGCAAACTTCTTGCACAAATGAATGTTAGGAGAACCAAAAAATAATGTCATCTACATAGATTTGGCATAGAATCAAATCACCCTTGTCCCTCTTAGTAAAAAGAGTGGGATCGATCACCCCTCTCACAAAACCATCATCGAGTAAAAACTTCTTCAAATGATCATACCAAGCACGAGGTGCTTGTTTGAGGCCATACAAAGCCTTATGAAGTTTATACACATAGTCTTTGTGAAAGGGGTCAACGAACCCGGGTGGTTGTGACACATATACTTCTTCTTGTAGAGGACCGTTAAGGAAAGCACTCTTCACATCCATTTGATGTAATGTAAAACCATTGAAAGCGGCATAAGCAAGTAAAATGCGAATGGATTCAAGACGGGCAACGGGGGCAAAGGTCTCACCAAAGTCCAAACCTTCAACTTGTGAGTACCCTTGTGCCACTAACCTTGCCTTGTTTCGGATGATGACACCATTTTCATCTTGCTTGTTCTTGAAAATCCATTTTGTTCCAATGACGTTGTGCTCGGTGGACGGCCTCTTTACTAGTGACCATACTTGGTTGCGTTCAAAACTGTTCAACTCTTCTTGCATAGCAACAAGCCAATCGTTGTCCATCAATGCCTCTTGTACCTTGAGTGGTTCAATACTAGACACAAACGAGAAGTGAGCACAAAATTTTGTCAAATGTTTACGAGTGACTCTACCTTCCGAGATGCCGGTGAGGATTTTGTCAACATCAACACGACCGGCCACTCGAGGCATGATGGAGGTGAGGGTTTCATGAGGTTCAACTTCATGTCCATCATCCACATCTTCAACATATGGATCATTCTCATGTGGAGGAAGGTCTTCTTGTTCATGTTGTAGTTGTTGAGGTTCGTCATCCATGATTGGACTTTCTTGTTCTTGCTCTTGATGATGATCTTGTTCTTGATGGTTATCATTGAGTGGGACTTGATCAGCCTCATCAACATGAGCTAAGGGTATAGGTTGAACAATAGGAACTTGTGTTGGTATGGATGTTGAAGTAGTTTGATGATGCGTGAGATCTCCATCTTCTTCGTCATCATCATGAGGTTCTTGTTCCATAGGAAGAAGTGCACCAACACCCATCTTCAAAATGTCTTGAGAAGAATCTTCTTCACCTACATCACTTAGATCAACTTGCTCCCCATGGGAGCCATTAAATTCATCAAACACCACGTCACAAGTTTCTACAACACATCCATTGGATTTGTTTTAGACTCTATAGGCGTGAGAGTTTGATCCATAACCAACAAATATACCCTTAATTGTTTTGGATTGAAATTTTCCTAACTGTTCTCTTTTGTTGAGAATGAAACATTTGCACCCTAATACACGAAAGTACTTGACATTTGGCTTATTTCCAGTTAGAAGCTCATACGGAGTCTTTTCCAATATAGTGCGGAGGAAGAGTCGGTTTGATGCATGGCATGCGGTATTGACAGCTTCAGCCCAAAAACTATGGGGTGACTTGTATTCATCCAACATGGACCTTGCCAATTCTACAAGTGTACGGTTCTTCCGTTCGGCTACACCATTTTGCTGAGGAGTGTATGGAGCTGAATATTGATGCTCAATCCCTTCATCACTAAGAAATTCTTCCAAGGTGTAGTTCTTGAACTCAGAGCCATTGTCACTCCTTATTGCTCGGATTTCTCTATCAAACTTGCGTTGAGCTTGCTTGGCAAAATCAATGAAAGTGATCTTCGTTTCATCCTTGGACTTGAGGAAGAACACCCATGTATATCTTGAGTAATCATCAACAATGACAAGCCCATACTTTTTCCCACCAAGACTATCCCATGAAGGAGGCCTGAAAAGATCCACATGAAGGAGCTCCAGGGGCCTTGAGGTAGATACTATGTTCTTGGGTGGGTGCTTTGATTGATGTTGCTTCCCGGCTATGCATGCACTGCACACACGATCTTTCTCAAAAGAGACATTGGTTAGTCCAAGGATGTGATTTCCCTTTAAGAGATCTTGAAGATTTCTCATGCCGACATGGGCTAGCCGGCGATGCCATAGCCACCCCTTGTCGTCCTTGGCCATTAGACAAGTTGCATGGAATGTGCTCTCTTTCGAGAAATCAACAGTGTAAAGGTTGCCATCCAACTCTCCAACAAAGGCCACTTCGAGAGTATCTCTCTTAAAGACTTTCACATCCGTTAGTCCAAAGAGTGTATCATAACCAACAGAAGCCAATTGGCGAACATAAAGCAAATGATATTTAAGGGATTGGACAAGCATAACATTTGCAAGAGACATGTCATTGGTGATAGCCACCTTGCCCAACCCGAGTACCTGTCCTTTTGAACCTCCACCAAACATAATGCTCATGAATGGTTGAATGGCTTCCATGAAATCGTAGAGCAATTTGCTATCTCCGGTCATATGATTTGTACATCCACTATCAATCACCCATTTCACTCCACCGGAGAAGCTTACCTACACACAATTAGGACTTGGTTAGAGGCACCCATTTTGCAATGGAACCTCTCAAGTTAGTTACAAGGGTCTTAGGGACCCAAATAGCATAGAAACGGAATGCATTTCGAGGACCAACAAATTTTGCAAATACTTCTCCATCCTTAGTCTTCCGAAGTACATAGGAGGGAGGCATGAAATCTTTAGGCTTGTTGAGAGTGGGCCGGCCCCTTGTGGCCTTCCCACTCACAACCTTACCTTTCTCCTTGTGACTTCTCTTACAAAAGTTTCGTTCAGAGGAATTGTGCACTTTTGGGAGGATGCCTTCTTCTTACTTGTGCTAGGGTCAAACCCAAGCCCCTCTTTGGCAAACACCTCATTGTGTTGACTCAAAATCTCATCAAGATTCTTTTGCCCTTGAGCACATGTCATGAGACCTTTCTCAATTTGAGCCTTGAGAAAACGATTTTCCTCAAGAATAGATGCTAGATCACTACTAGAGTTAGTAGCACAAGCATCAACATTTATAATAGGGGAAGAGTAAGCCTTTGCTAAGGTTTCAAGATAAGTAAGTTTGAGCGTCTCAAAACTCTTTCTAAGAACGGTGAGCTCTCCTTCCTTCGTCTTGAGGGACACGGATAGAAGCTCACAATCCTTAGATAGAGAAGCATGAGACTTCGCAAGCTTGCTTTTATCATTCATTAACTCTTCACAAGAGTCAATAGCCTTTTTCAAGGAGGCAAGATCATTAGTGTGAATATCAATGTTTGCACCAATTTTTAAGCATAGTTCATCATTTCGTGCTTCCTCATATTGGACTTTCCGCTCAAGGATTTCACACTTTTCCTTTTCCTCGGTGACGAGGGCTTCGATTTCCTTAATGGTGATGGTGTGCTTACTCACCATCTCCATAAGCATACGAAACATAGTGAGTTTCTTTCCTTTGAGGGAGCACATGAACTTATTAAGTTTAGCAATCATAGGATCATCTAGATCATCATCCTCATAGCTATCCTCCGCATCAAGGTACTCATCACTAGGAGTAGAAGGTGTGAAAAGAGGAGGATTTGGTCATGGAGACGCTCAAGGAGTTGATTGGGGGTTTCACCTTTTTCCATACAGAAATTTTGCAATTGCCCCTTGGCAATTTCATATTGAGCACTCCGGAGGGCAGAAGTGCCAGTTCTGGATCGTATAATACTTTCCCATAGTTCCTTGGCACTTTTGATGTGAATGAACGGTCTCCTTTGCTTTTCATTCATACCTTTCCTTATACACATGATTGCCGTGTCATTGAGGTTCTTGTCATATATTTCTCTTGGTGTGGGGTTCTTTGGATCAACCACATGATAGCCATACTCTATAATCTCCAGCATCTCATCGTTTCCATGTCGAAGATGATCCTGCATAGCAACTTTCCACAATGCAAAATCGGCAGTAGCGGTAAGTAAAGGAGGTTTGCCTTGAGGGTTATATCTTGGTTTCTCAACCTGAGGTCTTGCATAAAGCCAAGGAACACTGGTGTGTTCATTGCTAGGAGGTTGTTAACCAAGTGATGAAGTAGGCACAGTTGGGCTCAGACTCACACCACTTGAGTGTGGTGCAAGCACCACGGACAACGTGGCTAATCTCAGTTGGACCAAGGCCTCAAGAGAAGCATCATGCTCCTCTTTTTGCTTAGCAAGGGCCCGTTCTAGATCCTGAGACGTAAAGGACTTGACTTCAGAAGAAGCCTCGCCTTTATCCTTAGGATCTACAACCAGGGGAGTCCCATCTGGGTTCATCTCGCTCTAGGGCGGTTAAGCCACAAGAATAGAGCACGAGGCTCTGATACCAATTGAAAGGATCGAGATGGACCTAGAGGGGGGGTGAATAGGTACAATTACAAATTTTAATTATTACTAAGCAATTTTAGGCAATAATGCGGAAAATGAAAGTGAGCCTAACAATTGCAAGTATGATACTAATGAGCTAAGCAAGATAATCAAGAGGCACAAATATATGAGTAAGTAAGCACTAAGAGACAAGTAACCACAAGTAGAGAGATAGGGTTAGGAATAACCGCCACTCCGAGAGACGAGGATGTAAGTCGATGTTCACTTCCTTGGAGGGAAGCTACGTCACCGTTTAGAGAGGTGGATGTTACCACGAAGGCACACCAACGCCACGAAGGCTCACCCTATTCTCTCTTTGAGACAACACCACGGAGGCGTTTCTCAACCACTAGTGGTAGACCTTGGGGTGGTCTCCAAACCCTCACAAACTTTTCCGAGGGTAATCACAAAGGTCGATTCCTCTCCGGATGACTCCTACCGCCTAGGAGTCTCCAACCTCCAAGAGTAACAAGAACGATGGGGAAATGCTTAAAACTTGCTCAAGTCACGAATTCCTTTGGTGCAAAGAAAGGGAAGAACTGGATCTATCACTTGATTGGAGAACTTCTCTCAAAAAGCTCCTAGAACACTTGGAATCTAGGATTTAGTGTGGATGAATGAGAGAGAGAGTGAGGAGTGTTCTTGTAGGGGCTCAAAGTGAATGGTCAACCCTATCCCGTGGAAGGGAAGGGAGTATATATAGGTGGTGGGAAAAAAGTGACCGTTTGGGGTACAGGATGGCCGGACGTCCGGAGGCCCA
Organism: Triticum dicoccoides; assembly: GCF_002162155.2. Taxonomy (NCBI): domain Eukaryota; kingdom Viridiplantae; phylum Streptophyta; class Magnoliopsida; order Poales; family Poaceae; genus Triticum; species Triticum dicoccoides. The sequence continues at coordinate 117,692,714 of NC_041383.1, forward strand.
AATGGGTCCGGACGTCCGACAGTCATCGGACGACCGGCCGCTGTGAAAAGTGTGACCCACAATCCAGTGTACAGGATACGGACGTCCGAGTTGGGCCGGACATCCGTAAGAATGCTTCTGATGTGAAAGTGTTGGACGTCCGGCGGGTTCCGGACATTCGTAAAAATGTTTCTGTTGTGGAAGTGTCGGACGTCCGGAAGTGTCCGGACGTCCGGGCAGTCAGGAAGGACCGGACGTCCGTAGAACACCGGACGTCCGAAGGTAAGGTAGCAACTTTGAGCAAGTTTTTTTCACAGATCCATCGATCCCCTCTTAATAGTGCGGGATCCCTATACTCAAGAACAAACCATAAATGAAGTCAACATCTTGTACCTCCATTCTTGAGTTATATGCTTTTGTCCCTAGTCATGATCCATGCACACGATCTTTGGAACATAATCCTGAGATATACTTGATAAACATGATTAGTCCCGAGCATATGTGTTGTCATCAACATCAAAATATGATTAAGGGCATGATTGCACTTTCAGCGGGCCGCGCCTGGGCCCGTCGGGCCGCGGCGGCGGGAGGCGGCGCGAGGACAGGTGGAGGCTTGGGAGTGGCTGTGGGTGGCGGCGCGGGCGTGTCCGGCGGCGAGCGGACACGTCCGGCGGCTGAGAGGGAGAGAGGCTAGGGTTTAGACCCGGGATTTCGGGGGAGAGAGCATATTTATAGGTAGAGGGAGCTAGGAGTGTCCAAATGAGGAACGGTTTTCGCCCACACGGTCGTGATCGAACGACCGAGAGCATGGAGGGGGTTTGGATGGGCTCACGGGCTGTGGTAAAGAGGGGCTGGGCTGCAAAGAGGGAGGGGTTTCAGGCTATGCGGTTAACTGTTGGGGCATCAAACGACCTCCAAATGGAACGAAATTTGACGGGCGGTCTACCGATGATATACCAAGGCCACTCGGCAAACCTCGGTCCATTCCGAGAATGTTTTTCTCCTGCTCACAAAACAGGATCTGAGAGGGGCGACGGGCGCGTGCGAGTGTGTCTGTGCTCAGAACGGACAACGGAGAGAACCGGCGGAACCCGAACGGATGCAAGTTTTGAAAAACATGCCGATGAAATGGAGATGATGACATGGCAAAATGCAACACGCAAGCAAATGACATGGCAACAACGACGAATAACTGGAAGACACCTGGCGCATCGAATCCGGGGCGTTACACAGCTGCAAAAGCTTGCGCTGATCCGCTGAACATGGATATCAGAGAGGTTCAAACTAATATTACCTCTTCTAAGTCTAGTTTCGAAACATCACAACTTTTGCAAAGGGGTCAACCACTGAGAAGTCATGTATGGGTTGACACAATGAGTTTCGGTTACTCTATCATCTGAAGTTCCAAAATGAAATTCAGCATTTTTGGAGCCTATTCCATTCTATCGCAGGCGTTGACGCTGATCAACAAACCATTTATTTTTTCAAAATGAATGTAGGGCAAACCTCATTACCTTCAGCACTCTTGCTCTGACAACAAAGAACCTGGCGAATATAATCTCCGGTAAGGTCCCTCGGTAGGAGTTCGAAGTAATTTCTGAGAGATGCAGATCTAGGCATTCGACGTGATTGTTATATTGTATCACATTATCCACCACTGGGCCTAATCTTATCTACAAAAGAAGAAAATGTGTTAGTGCCTAGATGCAGTTTTAAACACTATTACAAGCCTATTTGGTTTGCATGATTTGTAAAATGCACTAACATGCCATCTGCGATCTGACATGATTAAAGGGCATTAACATGCCATCTTCGATCTTCACAAGATGTTGGAGTGGATGAAAAGTTCCCTAAGAAAACTAGTACAGATGAATCCAAAGGAGAAATGCATATGGATTGTAACCATATGGATCAAGCATTGCCATTGTAAACTTGAAAAAGGAGACATGTATGCATTGAAATCCTCCAAAAAAATCCTTCAAAAATCGTAGTACATTATCATTGTAAACTTGGAAAAAGGTGTCACAAATTGAACTCCCTTATGGTTAACATTTAACAGGAAAGGAACATCACCTCGATATATAGCTTCTCCAGGCACGGAAAGCATCTCAGGAAACTGACAACTTGCTTCGGATTGGGGCCGATAGATTCTAGTGACAAGACCTTCAATGTGCGCAGTTTCGTGGTCAGGCTTGTCGGTATCATTTTCTGAATGACAGACGAACAAACATCTTCAAAATTAGAAATAATGTTAATTTGTAGAATGAGAGGTAGAAGGTGGTTGTTGTACCTGAACGGGTGTGGATCCAATAACAAGTTTGGAGTATTTGTCAGACGAGTAGCCCAGCACTGTCAATTTTGGCGCAGAAATGACATTGATTATTGTTGGACCTGCTTGATCAAGTACAAGTAATCTCTCAAGTGTAGGTGTGTCCTCAATGACCATACCGTGGTACACATCTTGTGATGTCTTCCGGCCTAACCAGCAACACACATAAATAGTCCGGAGAGTCATGTAGGTGATGTGGAATGTACTCAACCCATTGATCGCCTAAAGACGAAGGTACTCGAGTGCAATACAGCCACGGAACAGGCGCTCCATGTCACCGTTTGAGAGGCAGATGGTGACGAGCTCGAGGTGCTTCAGTTGTGGTAGAATAAGAGCGGGCGTGTCATTAATTGGGGGGGAATGGCAGTTCCTGAACTTGGCGACGCGCAGCGTGGGCGCGAGGAGCGTGGACGTTGGCAGCGAGTGCATATGCCCATCATCAAAAGTGATCTCCTCGAGCTGATCTAGGGCGGGGGATCAGAACCAGTCGTCAATCTTGGCTCGGTCCCCGCAGTTGGAACGGAACTTGCACATTCCGAGGCCTCTGGTGGGCCAAGGTGACTGCCGAGGACCTTGGAGAATACATCCAAGCTTTTGCGATAGCCATGGCAGCGCTCGTGGGTGTCGATGAGGTCGAGAGGGGTGGAGTTCCATAGGGGATGCCACCGCCGGGAAAGGACGGTTGTCCGTGCCCCATATTTGATTGGGAGGAGGGAGATGATGACTCTCAACATATCATCGAGGAGGCTGCTGATGAAGTCTAGGCCTCCTGGAGTAGCTTGCGATTCTAGCTCGCCCCGCCTCCGCTTGTTGGCAGCCCTGTTCTCCACCTCTGGAGTCTCCTTGTCAGTGGCACTTTTTGATAGAAATGGGAGTACAGGGAATATTTAGTTAAAACGGGTCAATAGAAAAGTGTATTGGTAACTAGAAGTTATTAGGTAGGAATATAGTAAGAAAAGGAAATAACAATTGGTTGCTTAAATACTACACAATTCATTTGACATTGCTGGGTAAGTCAACATGCAGATAGTTGAAAAGAAAACTTACTTCAAACAAAGTATGGACGGATGATTTTGTCGGGGAAGTTAGCATATATCTCATGACCAGGCCCTTTTATGTGCAGTGCAATTTTAGTGCCAGCTTTCAGTACATAAAACTTAGAAATTTCTTTCCAAAAGCCAGCGCCAAAATAGGACATATATGAAGGTGGCCTCGGGTAGGATTCAGCTAACAACATTACCTAAAGAATAAGCTTCAGACGGGGAGGACGGACAGATAGAGAGATAGATGCTACCTGGACCAAATATTTGAGAGCGACGCCGTGGGCGGTGTCCCCGCGACGGATGGTGTGCGAGAGCGCGAAGCGGGCGAGGGAGCTGCCTCGATGAAAGTCTCCATGAAGTCTTCAAACTTGAGCTTCTTTGTGTCCGAGAGTCTTCGGCTTTTCTTCTTTGACGTCTTTACAATGGAAACGGACGAGTGAAAGTGTCGCGTCAGCCCTGCAGCGAGTAGCAGATTTCTTCCATGCCTGCACTCGACCAGGGATCTCATTGAGTCGAGTCATCATTGATTCGAGGTCGCTTTGGAGTGTATCCTCCGGCCACAACTCCTTGTCTATCTTCGCCAGTGCAGCCTTCAGACGAGTGATGTACCCCAAGACACCGTCAAGACGAGCTTCAAGTTGCAGCATGTTCAAAGCCGTCGCGTCCTTGACGAGTGACTTGGTGGGATCCAGACCTGTCTCAATTTGATTAGTCTCTAGCTCAAAATTCTAACAGAATTCTACACAGGGAGGAAAGAAAGAGTTAGTTATGACATCACTTTCAGAGTTCTCAGAAATTCACTCGGGCAAAGAGAAATACCTTCAAGCATGACGTACATATTTTTTGCAAGACTTCCCAAATACTCCTCTAGCACATCCCTCTTTTGGGTGAGCTGGTCAACCTTGTCACTCTGAGTTGCCTTCTTCGATTCAAAGGCATTCGCCTGATCTTCAACCTTCTTGACCAACTCGGCTTGCTCTTTCTTAAGCTTGGCGGCCTCCTTCTTTGCCTCCTCAACAGCAGCCTTCAAAGATGCATTCTCCTCCTCCAACTTGCCAACTAAAGCAAGCTTTGCCTCAGCAGCATCGGTCTTCTCCCTAGCCACCTTCTGCGCTGCCACGAGTGCATTATCCTTCTCTTCCAGAGCCTGCTTCATGGTGTCTAAAGAAACAACATTCCTGAGTCACGCTTGAAGCCGACGGTTTTCATACTCGGCTCAAAGGACAGAAAGGAAGGACGACGGTATACATCGTCGACAAGAATTACCTCTCATGGTCTTCACCCTCGTCTGGGCACGGGCCAAGTTCCTTTTCTCCAGTTGGAGCTGGATCTTCTCTTTCTCCAAGGCAACATATTAGGTCCCGAGCTCACAGGTTTTCTTAAGTCAACAAATAAACAATTCAGTCGACACAGATATTTCTCTACTTCCATGTGGAGAGGAACAAGTTCAGTTGATACCAATATGTATAAGATCCCCCGCTGATTCAAACATTCGATGGCGGTCTCGGGGGCTACACCCAGTGGGTGCACTCAGCGTTCCCCCACTAGATCAATGACCACTCGGCTCGGCCAGGCCGGTCCGAGTGAGGAACTACGAGCAAAAGATGTGTTCTAAGACCATCGTCGAACCGAACATTCGACGGCGGTCTCGGGGACTACACCCAGTGGATGCACTCAGCGTGCCCCCACTGGATTAATGACCATTCGGCTCGGTCCGACCGGCCTGAGTGAAGAACTACAAAAAAAGAAAATGTGTGCTCTAAGACCCCCTCCGATGCAAGCATTCGACGGCGGTCTTAGGGACTACACCCAGTGGGTGCACTCAGCGTGCCTCCACTTGATCGTATTTCACTCAGGATGGCCCGGCCGGTCTGAGTGAAAGATGAACAAATGAGCACTAGCATCATAATTCAAAAACACCCAGGGGGTGTACAGAGTCAAGAAGGACAAGAAATAACCCAATCAGAAATCAACTTCCAATCGCACTTACTCGGACATTCGCCTCGAGAGTTGTACTAGCATCATAAGCCAGTTTGCTGGCTTCATACGCCTCCTTCAAACATTGCATCATCAAATTGGCTTGAATCATGGCCTCTTTGCTAGCCCTAGTTTGGTCCTCCAGAACATGATGCTGAGTGAAGACATGAGGTGGTGGAGTCGGTGTCGCAGCCGGAGGGATCAGCACTTGAGGCTGACCAGTCGGTCCCGAAGCTGGAGGAGTCGATACCAAAGGCAAAGTAGTTGACAATGGGGTGGCAAAGATAGCACCAGCTCAAGAAGAACCACCTTGCTCCTTATGTAGCTCTAGGCGGTGCACGGGGCGTTTGGCTTGACGGCACTCTCCGAGTGAGACTGTGAGAGACGGTCGAGGTCGTACCCTCCCCTCTTGTGTCCTTCTGAGGCTCGTCGTTGTCGCCCGCCAGGTGGATGATGTCCGTTGGTTCTGCAATCACTAAACAACAACAGCAATTTTATTGATCGTCGAATCGACCAGTGGAACAAAGCAGAGTGAAAACTGGTCATACCTTGTCGGGAAGTGGTTGCGTCTGCAGTATCCTCCTCCGCATGTTCCTTATCGATCTGCATGGGCAACATTGTAGAAGTAGCAGCTCTGGCGCATGATTCTCAGTCGGTCAGCAAAAGTATAAAGATCTGCAAGAGTAAGAAAGAGATAACACTCACATTGACGGTATAGGAAGGGTGACCTTTATTCTGGGCAGAGCCTTCCAAGGTTTCGGTGGAGCGACCTTGAGATGCTTCACGGTCTTCTCATTCGGATCTGGCATCGCCGTCTGAGTGTGCTTCGGGTTCCTGACACTCGACGCCGAGGCCTTGCCCTGGTTGGCGGTTCGATCTTGGTTCACTTTGGTTCGGGGCTCAATGCGCGGAGGAGACTCGACCTCTTCACTATCTTCTGAGTCGTCACTGCCGTCCTCAGTATCTTCGGCATAGCTGTCCCAAGCACTCCCACCTTCACTCTCAGCACCTTCAACAAGTTGCTTTCCGTTCGGCACAGGTGAAAACATCTTCGTGAACTCCTGCAAAGTACAAAAATAAAAATCAGTCGGATGTTGTAAACAAAAGGAAAAACACTCGACAAGATAATTCTCACCTCCCCTAGTGGGTGCTCGACGTCGAAGGGTTGAACCTGTTTGGATCCACGTGGATTGTCACGAGCTCCGGTAATGCTTCTAAGCCATTGCATCACGGTCTCGTCCTTGACCTCCTCTAGGTGAGTCCGCGTGGAATCATCTGGAGCCGAGTACTACCACATGGGATGGCTTCATGCCTGTAGGGGCTGGATCCGTCGACTAAGGAACACCTCTAACATATCCAAGCCTGTCACTCTGCCTCGGATCAGCTCGACTACAACTTCTACCTAGACTACTACTTCAGCTTTCTCCCCCTCGGCCACAGTCGGTGAGTGGTGGGCATTGAGCCTTGCCAACAAGAAGGGGGGGAGACCAGTCAATGAACCGGGAGATGTAATGTCATTGCAGTAAAACCAGGTCGACTGGCAACCTCTAACAGACTCGGGAAAAGCAAATGCACTCCTGCCTCTCATCTGGACACCCAAACCCCCACACAACTGGATCACGTGGTTCCTCGCATCACTCGAATTTGCTTTCTTGACCGACTGGGAACGGCATGTGAAGATAAGTTTGAATAACCCCTAGTGGGGATGACAACCCAAGAAGTTTTCACACATCGAGACGGAGGCGGCAAGATATGATATGGCACTCGGGGGAAGGTGGTGGATTTGCGCATCGAAGAAATTCAGAAATCCTCGAAAAATGAATGCGGGGCAAGGAGAAACCTCTCTCCGTGTGGGTGAGGAGGAGGACCTGCTCTCCGGGGCGCAGCGCAGGCTCGGCCTCCCCTCCCTCCGACAGCCTCCTCAAGACCCTGGGACTAGCAGGCCATCAGCGGCGAGCCCGTCTAGGTCCTGCATCGTGAACATCGACGGTAGCCAGTCGCGTTGGATCCAGCCCGGCGGCAGCACGGCCCGGGAACCCGACACCTTCTTCCCCTTGGCCGCCTTCTTGGCGCGCTCCAGCTTCGCCGTCTTGTCCCTCGCCATCTCTGTGGTGGTCGTCAGAGCCAAGCGGAGAGGCGCATCATAGAGGCAGAAGAGGTGGAGAGGCGAGGAGAAAGGGGGAGAAGAGAACACTGTTTCCTCCCTCGGCCGCGTCGCTATTTATAACTACGTACCCGAGTCACTGACCCGTGGACCAGAGAGATCTCGGCGTATCCCACGACCGGAGACTGCGCAGTACATGACGATAAAGGGGGGCGAAAATTGAGGAGTCTTGCCCCACTTGCCCCACTTACCACGCGCTTCTCCAAAATTTCGAATCCCATGAAATCCGGAGCCTGGCAGAGCAATCTGTTGCGTCAAAGATATCCATGTTCATTCGGGTCGGAACCAATGCTTGACGACTTGCCATTCGTCTCACTCGGACACACAACGAGCCAAAATCGATCGAGGCAACTGACAAGGAATCAAATTAACACCGGAGTCTGCAGAACTCGAAAGTACTTCCGAGACGTCAAGTCCAAGCAGATTCCGCTCCAATCCTTTTTCACCCGAACCCCGATCCATTCGGGGGCTAATGACGAGGACATGTATCTAAGGTAGGGTCCTATGCGTGACCTACAGACCCTATCCAAGGACACCACATACAATAACCCAAGGCCACAAGGTTAAGAGGAGACGCCGACTGAAATGCCCACGACCTACAAGTCACTCAGACACAGATTCCACTCGGAAGCCTCTCCTCCACTCGACCGCTTCTATTCACTCGGAGTACCAAACGTCACTCGACAACAGAAGGCCTAGAGCCACCTTGAGATGGCAAAGTTCGGGCGATCAGTTCATCACCATAAAGGGCATCTAATGCTAGCGTTACTTGTAACCCCAGCAACCTTTAATCTTACCATTGAGCCCTTGGGTAACAGGACATTCATGAGGGGCCAGCGGACTCTATATAAGTCGCCCCTCCACTCCTGCACAAGGGTTCGTACCCCCTGTAACTCAACACTCCAGAAAAACAAAGCTCCTGCAGCACCGAGACGTAGGATCTTTACCTCTTCTGAGAGGGGCCTAAATTCGTAAATCCGAGTGTACAACCACACCGTAGCTAGACTATGCCCTCTCCTACGTACCCCCATACTCCATTGTCATTGTTCCCACGACAGGTAGTGGAGGTTGTGGGCCTCCGTTTGCGTTGATTTCACCTCCCAAAAATCACATATATTTCAAAATAATTCTCCGTAAATTTTATCGCGTTTGGACTTCGTTTGATATGGACATTCTGCAAAACAAAAAACATACAACAAATAGGAACTGACACTGGGCACTGGATCAATATGTTAGTCCTAAAAATAATATAAAATATTGCCAAAAATATGTAAAAGTTGTAGAATATTAGCATGAAACAATAAAAAATTATAGATATGACGTATCAGGCAGCAGCGACGGCAGCTACAAGTTTTCTCCACTGTTGGAGATCATCACCAAGTCCTACATCCTTGGTCTGAACCTCTTTTTTCTACTCCATGTTTACTGAATTTACTAAATGTGAGATGTGCTACTGAATTTTAGTTTCTGAACCACTTCACTGAATGTGAGATGTACCACTGAATTTCACTCAATAAACTGAGATGTACTGAGATGCCACAGCACAAGAGAGGAGTACCCTTGTAAAGTGTGCTGTCAACTTGTGAATTTTAGTGAATGTGAGTAAAATCTGTTCATTTTCTGGTTGGAATATTTGCACTAATTTTGCTAGTTTAGAGTTTGGAGTATTGTGCACAGTTAACTAAACAATTTTGCAAGCATATGATCAGTAGTACTCCAAGAAGACTGCTAGTGCCAGCTAAAATTTGTGTTGTGGCAGTAACTGAAAGACCTACTGCTATGAGGCAAAGCTTTTTGCACGTGATATTACATGATGATGTTTGTGCCAAACCAAGTCATATGTGACTTGTAAGAAACTGCGGAGGGAGTAGTATCCTGGACGATTGGCAGGCCGCGTCGGGACGATTTCACAATCAAGGGCTTCGCCCCTGTCGGTGCAACAGCCACGGCCGCCGTCGCCCGGTGTTTTGTCCTAGGCTGCCACTCATCATCATCATCACCCTCTCGGGGTGTACCTCGGCAGACCGAAACGTTGACGCCGGCCCACCGGCCCTGTACGCAGCGGTACGTGCGGCGATGCATGTCCTCCTGTTTGTTGCTTTGCCTGTGGGTTTGTCTCAAGCCTGCATCTTCAAGTTTGACCGCACGACCTTCCGTGGCATCTTGACCACCAGCCACAGCCGACTGATCACACGCCCTGCACTTCCATCCACCTTCTCTCCCAGAGAGCTTGTCGGCCCTAGCAGAGAATGATGGCCCATGAAAGCAGCTGCCTTGCCTAGGCTTGGGCGCGTCGGAGACGGGTGGCTGTAGCCGCGACCCACGAAGGCTCCCGTCATGGCGCCGGTCGCCGGCTAAGGCCGCAGCCCCAGGCGGTGCAGCCCACCGGAGGTGGCTGGCGCTAGCCGCGACAGCTCCATCTTGCCGCCGGCCATGGTCCGAGGCGACGGACCTCACCGCATCAGAATCTCTCGGACGGAGCATGGGATAAGGCAAGGGAAATATATTCAGGAGCTAATGAGAAGAAAAGGTTGTTTAGTTAGTTGCCGGGTCCACCAGGACACCTGTCAGCTGTTGATTGGCCCTGCAGGATAGTAGGTGCAGGGAACCCAGCAGGAGAGCCCGACCCGCCCACGTACGATGAAATCCATGACGCACGCCGTATACATCGGTGATCGGTCGCGGAGAGGAGATAATTGCCGCTAGCGTGCGTGTCCTGTTGCTCTGCCGTGGAAGCCAGGGAGACCGGAGGAGAGAGCGGCAGGGCCGTTCCGTCCGCCGGCGCACGCGTCCAGCATCGGAAACGTGGTCGCGTGGAGGCTGCGATCTGTGAAGCCCGCCTCATATGGGCTCTCGCCGAAGCAAGAGGCTCCCGGCCAAACGGGCAGCGCAACTGGGCAAGTGGCATGCGCCGGTGGACATGGTGCGCCATGCGGAGCATAACAGGTCGCGTGCGTGGGAGTAATGCAGAGACGGTTTGGTAACTTCGATCGGGTTCGGGGCCTGGTACCGTGCGACGGTGCGAGTGCGCCGGAAGAGGGGAGCAGCGCAGGACGGATGGTGCGCAACTTCAACTCGAAATCATCCGTCCGTCCGTCGCAGGAAAACGACGCAGCAGCTCGGCGGCCAGACGAGGCGAGCGGATTGAAGTGGACGGCAGCGAGCACGAGGACATGATCGCAGATCGCGGATGGTTTCGCCGGGAACCTGTCGACGACGACAAGCGCTTTCGACGCCACCCGCCCACAGACCCCGGAGCATAAATAAAGGGAAGAAATGGAAAACGACGCACCAAAACCAAAACAGTGCTTAACTAGTGGCCACAGTCCACAGAGACGAGCGAACCCATAAAAGGACGAACCCAATTGCATTGGATCAAAGTCGACGAAGGCGACATCAAGCAGCTTTTGTACAAAAGCACGGAGAACATTAGAGACAGACGCGCACCACGTAAAGCATAGCTAGTACAACATCATTATCATTATCATCACCCGTGAGCACGTATCCAAGGACGCTAAACCCAGGATGCCAGTATCTTCTTAGCCCTGGATCCACATTATCTTATTCAGTTCCGGCCAAGGGCGACAGACCTCGTCCGTCAGGGCAGGGTAGGGGCACGGCGTCACACCCTAGGCCTGGGCCCCAAGATCCATAGTCTTGGCCGCCTCCGGCTGGCTCTCCCCGGCGGTCTGGGCATCAGATTCCACAGGCTTGGCATCGGGCGAGCTCTCCTCCGCGGTCTGCGCATCAAGTCCCATAGGCTTGGCATCGGTCGAGCGCTCCTGGGAGGTCTGGGCATCATGTCCCGTCGGCTTGGCATCCGGCGAGCGCTCCTCGGAGGTCTGGGCATCAAGTCCCGTCGGCTTGGCATCCGGCGAGCGCTCCTCGGAAGTCTGGGCATCAAGTCCCGTCGGCTTGGCATCCGGCGAGCGCTCGCCTGCCGGGCTCGTCCCGAACACCTTGGCGATGCGCTCGATGGGGATGCCGGGGAGGAACCGTGCGCCGGGGAACCCCCGCCCGGCCGCGAACAAGATCACCCTGTTGTACTTCTCGCACCAGTAGGCGGCGGTGGGCACGACGACCTGCGCCACCTGCGGGAACACCGGCAGCCCGTTGAGCGAGCGCCAGGCGGAGACGGCGAGGTGCTCGGCCGCCGGCTCGTAGCGCACGTACAGGTCTTTGGCCACCGGCTCGCAGCGCACGTAGAGGCCCTTGGCCACCGGCTGGACCATGCCGTACACGTCCTTGGCCACGCCCTTCACGCCGGACCGCCTCGCCCCGTCGGCGATCTCCCTGGCCAGCTCCGGCACGGCGTGGACCGCGTGGCACGCCTGCGCCGACGCGGACTTCACCGCCGGAGGGAGGTGCCGGCCCAGCTCCTGCACCGCGTCGTCCACCTGACATTGCCCAATGCATACCAATTATTAGCAGCAACGAGCAACATTGTTCGAGTACCAACCACCATGCTTGAAATTGACGACAAGTGTCGCTGGATTGCCGTGACAAAAATAAAATGAAATTCAACCGAGGCATGTGATTCCCCGGGGCACCACCTCGGGGTCTCCGCCAGTGCGCCGGAATCAAAGGAATCTAGTCGGGGTCGAGACACGGGCAGATTCCACGCACCGGCACGGAAAAATTCTCGACCACACAGCCCTACGCACCAAACCAAACTAGGCCCCACTCCACGCACCAGAACGGGAAAAATTCTCGATGGAACGGGAAGGAAACTGCAGAGGTTATGTGCACCGCTAGAAAATCCAGCGGCGTGTGCTGAGCATGGCAGTTTGGCAGCAGCAGTACAGCCACGCTGTAACGGGCCGCGAAACGAGGGCAGCCGCACCCTCTGATGGAGATGGACCCTAAGCTAGGGTGGGGAAGGGGGGTGGCTCGCGAGCCGCGCGGGGGGCCGTACCTTGCGGTCGACGAAGGCGAGGACGTGGAGGGGGACGCCGTGGAGGCGGCGGGCGACGGGGCCGGCGACGCGCCTGACGGCGGACTCGACGGCGTCGACTCTGGGGCGAAGCGAGCCGGAGTGGTCCCTGGCGAGCGCGTAGAGCGCCGCGATGCACACGGCCGCCTGCACCGCCACCACGTGCACGAACCCCAGGCGCCTCAGCCTCGGCCTCTCCTGCAAGCAACCAACCGAACACGAAACGCCCAAATTCAGAACCGAATCGGCGCAAACTCCGCACCGAATCGAGCCGAGAAGCAAGGTGGGAGAGGATGGGAGGGGAGGGATTTCGTTGCGCGTACCGCCTGCGGGCTGGCGTCCGCCATCGCTCGCGAACCGCCTGCGAATCGAAGGAACGAACGAACGGGGGGTTTCTGGAAGCTAGCTGGTGGGGGAATGCGAATGCGGCTCGGTGGAATTTTCCTCCTTCCTGCTACAGCTAAAACGGGGAGCGAAATGGCAGGGCCGGGATGGGGGGCCTATGTAGGCGCGCGAGGGATGTGGCGGGGCCGTCCGATGGGGAGGGCGTTCGATCGGAGCCGTCGTCGACACGGCGCCAGAAGAAGGGCCCGGGTCTGGGAGCGGAGCCGGTACGACGTGGCTGGCGTGAGCGGCACGTGGCCGGGACGGGAGGGGCACGTCGCTAGCGGCGATATCTTTTCCTCGTCGGTCCGTGCGCCGAGAGGAGAGAGAGATAATTGGACTTTGGGCAGATGGACGGCTCTGGTGACCGGAGTCTGGCGCCGTGATGTCACGGTACGGTGGTGATGTAGTGCCGTGATGTAGTAGTGTAGTGTATTGTAGACTTTTGCCTTCTGGAATTCTTTTTTTTTTTTTGAGGAAAACCTTTGCCTTCTGGATGGAAGTGTGTGTATGCTTGTTGGGTTTTGGCCGTTTTGGTGCGATGATATGGGCCGTCCACCGTCAGCTTTCGTTTATGAGAGAATGCTTTTTGCCTGAAAAATAAGCTGCGAAATCTGCAGGGACACTATTTTCACATGAATGAATTATTATGTACGAACACTTCTTGTCACGGTGGTTGAGCAGCGTCGTCTTGTTTTTTAGCAATCGTGCCCGGGAAATCAAACGCCTCGATAGACCGAACCGTACGAAGGAAGGAAGTTCCGTCACCGGCACGTTGATGCGCTTGTGTGATCATCACACTGCGCCACCGCGCGCTTTCTCACGTGTGTGGTGCGTCGGGTCTTCACCACCTTCACGCAGTGCCTTCGGGCTGGAACAAGATCTTCGCCACACTGTAGATCCCGGACCAGAAAGGGAACAATCGATATGTCGTGATGGTTTATAGTACTCCTACTAAATTAATTGGCTCCCGCAGGTGATGCCACACTAACCACCAAAGCAAACCCCTATCTGCTGCTGGCATTGCCAGATTGTGCCGGGCAGTTGACTGATGTTAGCAAAGATCATTTTTTTGCGGGGGATGTTGGCAAGATCCATGGGCCAAAGGAATGATCCCTTCATCTTGGCTCTTGGGTCCGCCACAAGCGAAGCATATGCACCATCTAGCATTAAACTTTTCTTCAAACTAAGACCCAAAAAAGGTGAACCAAGCCCCGTGCAGCATAATAAACACAGCAGTGTGAGAAGCTAACCCGAACCAGTTGGCACTTAGCAATATTAACGGAGAAAACTGGGCTCACCTTTTACTTGTTAAGTTTGAGCAAGCGGACGACAATGATGACTATCATTCTATCAATATTCTACTCCCACGCGCAACAATCAATTTGTAGAATCATACATAAGAACATACAACCCTCTTCTCTGTTAGATGCCTTCTAGCTTTTGAGGTTCGATCACTATTATTGTTTTCTGACATCAAATAGCGGGACAGGGACGAGCACGTTTAGCTGCAGCGTTGCACAACTCGGACATGATGATCAACCGGACGTGATGTTAGCCATTGGCAGCTACGCGTAGCTGCATCCAGCAGAAGCATATCGTTGTACAGACCTGAGCTCTCGTTGCAGGAAGCAAAGCATGCGGCACAGGTTTCAGACCTATCGAGTGAAGGCTGCGGAGTCCCTCTCCTGTTCTACAGTGATGCCAGGGCTGAGCCCATCTTGCATCTGCTGCCCAGATCCCTGTGTACAGTGCACATGTTAGATGGAGTAAATAAATAAATACGATTTTGAAGGTTGTTACATGGAAACAAAACAAATGTGAAAGCACGGGGGCTCGAACAAAGGTATTATCCATAGAGGCAAAACTAGACAAATGCAAAGTGCAGGTTTATGTGCCTTGGCAGGGAATAGCCATATGGTGGTATTTCTAGTGTTGCCGATGTTCCGTCATAAACAAAGATGTACAATCACAGTACAAACAAAGATGTACGATCACAGTACAATATGTGAAGATGACTGTTGAAAACTATTTGTGAACAACTTACTTGCGCCTGCAAAGATGACAATGGTAGCTGCTGTTGGTCTTGTGGCATATAAGCTTGTGGTTGAGACAGCCTGTAGTAAGGCTCCTTCAGTTCAAGCTTGGCAGTGGATGTCTGCAGGATGCCATCTGGCTCCGCACCCACACCCCACATTTTGGCTTCCGGTAAGAATCAGAAGACCACAGGAATGATGAGCTTCAGAAATTCATGAGCAATAGATTGAGTACTAGTGGTAAAAAAAGATAAAAGGGTGTCCAACCTGACATTGTTAAGTATATTGTGTAGCTTTGTGCACTGTGGGCCACCAAATGCAGGCGGCCGGTTATTTCTTGGCCAGCCATGACATATAATGGCTGTGCAAGTACACATCGCAACTGGTACCAGTGAGTCGTAGGGGAGCCAGGAGCAGTGGTAAGCCATCTTTGCACGGTGCTACATTCAATATACCAGAATTTTAATACCAGGGAAATGAATAAAGGGATTGAAGACAGAACTACTTCCTCCGTCCGAAAATACTTGTCATCAAAATGGATAAAAAGGGATGTATGTAGAACTAAAATATGTCTAGATACATCTCCTTTTATCCATTTTGATGACAAGTATTTCCGGACGGAGGGAGTATTAATGCAATACAGCACCCAGAAAAATAATACTCCCTCCATCCCATAATATAAGAACGTTTTTGAAGCTATGTTAGCTTGAAAAACGTTCTTATATTATGGGACAGAGGGAGTACTAACAGATCAAAATATACTGACCTCCCGTTGAACAGCACATCAAACCAACAGGCTAGCCCATGCACCCTAGTGCCAACAGAGGATACAAAACTCAGGGGAATATCAATCTCGTAAAGGTCGTCTTCCTGAAAATGAAATACGATGATGCCACATTTTGTACAAACAAAAACAACTTCCACAAAAAATACAATTAACTTCAATATCATCTCAATGTATCTCACCTTCATGCTAGTGAAATCAAGCGTATGATACGTAGATTGAGAAATCAACAATCTTGGATCAAATGCATCCACCACGGGCTGCATGGGAATTACAAACACATTTAGATTCGACAATAAGAAACAGTCGCTCAGAACAACAGCACTCATTCTTGGGTCATATACAAAGTACATAAGTAGCAAAAAATAGTAATGGCATGCTTCAAGCCTTCAACTGCATCAGAACCGAGCAGGAATCATGAAAGAAATAGCCAGAGTGTTCATCTCAGTATGGTAACTTGTGAAATCCATAAGAAATAGAGCACGAGTAATTTTAGCAATTAACTGGTAAGATCGGTTCACGGCCAGATAACCTACGAGATCCATGAGAAACAGATTACGATTAATTTTATCAATTAGCTAGTCGGAAACAGAAAGCAAAACATTTCACAGGTCAACTTGTTACGGGTATTCCATTGTTACTATACTAAGTGTCTAAATACTACGTAATATATTGGAGAATAGTAGGTTCTTTTCAACAAAACATGAGGCAAGAAACTGAAGCATGATGAAAGCAAAACCAACGATCAGCTACAAACGGCTCAAATAAAAGTATTTACTAGTGACACTGAGTGTCAATGCAATTCCAGTCTAAAGTATGGTGCGGGAGGAAACATGCTTACAGAGGTAGCTAAAAAAAAATTACAGACAACATGAAAACACGCATTTAACAATCAATTTACCATGGCTAGCTGCAGTTGAAATGCAAAATGCTAACTAGTAAGATCAAGTAGTGTGCACCTGTGAAAAGTATCCGTCAAACGCTGAGCCATGCAAGGGTGTAAGATCAACACCAAAGAAGTTATGCTGCTGCCAGAAGAGAGACTGCAAGTACACCAAAACTCAAGATAAGACTGCAGAACTCAAGAGAGACCTGGATTACTCTTTTCAGTAAAAAGATAAACACAAAGCAAATCCTGCAGAGATGGTAGTTAGCACTCCACCAGTTTGGAATGCCCACGCTTTCCAAGATTTATCTTTCACCAACAATTTCAACCAATACATGTATGTGATGTAAAATTAATACCGTTGGAAAGAGCAGTGAAAACGAACCAACAGTGTCTAGAAAACTGTTACTGTTGGAAACGATGAAAATGAATCCAACGGTATAACTTCTGTATCATGTGATGTATAACTTCTGTGTCATGTGATCTACATATTGTTGAACTAATTGTTCATCAATGTTAAATCTCCAAAAGCGCGACATCTAACATTTCCAAACAGAGGGAGTACCATTACACAACAACTGTGCTGATTTTTATATTAGTTTGCGTTTTTAAGCTGCGACGTCCTGATTAGATTCTTGTCACTTGTGAGGTCTTAAATACTCCCTCCATTTCACATTATTTGATATCCTGAATTTCCGCACTTCCACCAAGGCACCAAATGAAAAAGACTATATTGCCCTTTCTGCATTCATTTACTAGGCTAATAACTCTTTCTAATTTTTAACCTCACATGAGTGCACCATGCACCTCATGCTTGGAACAAACTAAGGACTAGTTAAGCTTGGGAGTAGCCGTGCTGAATTATGCATAGGAGAGGTAAATCAGCTAGTAGAATGACATTACTAGGAAAGGCGTATATGAAGAAAAGAAAGTGAAAAATTGACTGGGTGACAGGTAGGACGACAAGGGAGTTCAAAAGGCAGAGAACCATTTTTGCATTTAGGACAGGAGGACAAAAAGGATGAATGCTCAACTTTGCAAAAAAAAAAAACAATGCCATTTACAGAAATTATGGACACACTTCGCATTTTCAATTGTAAACATTTTAGTGTTGGACATGCTTGGGATTCCTGTGATTAGCTGGTTGCTTTAAACACAGACGGATTCACACATTCCTCTCTACTTTACAGTTTATATATGCTAAAGATATCCACCGATGAAGGACTGGACTTGAAGGTAAATCAACGAACCACCAATCTCATAGATACAAATGACTGAGCACAGAAGCCTCATATCGTGTACCGTTCTATCTTATATCATGCATAACAAGAACACGGAAGCAAATACACCACCAAATCCAGTAACTACGCTTTATTATAATTCACAAAAGTGATACAGTGGGATTAATAAAACCACAGAAAACACCTGATAATAAGAATGTAGGGTTTAGCAAATGACAGTACCTTGTTTGCCATTTCAACATAGAGGTATTCATCGGAAAATGGAGCCATATGAATCCTAGAAAATGTTCAAGAAGTCAAGCAGCAATGAGTAACTTATTAATGATTTATAGAACCATACATGCAAGCTCGTTGTTTACAACATTTCAGGCAGAGCCAAACTGCTTGTAAACCCATTTAATATCAGTATTGCACAAAGTTTAAACATATTCCAATCCATCACAAAAAAATGACTCGGAACTTTCAAATGACATCATTTTGATATGATGTTCTATTGGTGTATGACAATTCCAGAATACAGATGTTATCAAACTGACTGCCTATACAGTGTGACCTGTTCTTTATTTGCTGATAATTGTTGGTATTGTCAACATGGATTTACAACATTGCCAACACATCCATTCTGTGTACAAGGTCCAAAACAATTTTCCAAGTTACAACCATGCAGTCACACAAAGCACAGCCTTATGAACCAAAGCACTAGCCAGAGTTACATGATATGACTATATACCAGATAGGTGATGGATACCCTGCTCTAAGAACATGTAAAATGCACTGTCATCATCTGGTATTTTTCTTTGATTGTATAACAATAAATTTTCTCAAAAATTCACAAGCACGTTTTATAGCTTCAATCTTTTAGCAAGGCAGGCGTCGTAGCAATATCTTGTGGGCCTCGAACCTGGCCCGACCATTTCAGCATTATATTTCTGAGCACTATTAGTTTATTTCATTGTTCATGTCAGGTTTTAGTTCAGGCCTGTGGACCAAGCCCGAAAAGACTGGGCTGTCCATGAGGGAGGCTACTAAGGATGATTAACTAATGCAAGTGCCCCTTTTGCAAGGAGAAAAAAGCCAGGCACATACATGAAGAAAAGAAGAAATGCTAAAGAACAATTGATTAAGAGCACAGGAAAATAATGATTCAATTGGAAAATATATAACCATACACAGAATAACTGAAAAGTGGAGACAGATGCCAAAAGTAATTATTATCCGGAGTTAATCATAAGAAACACACCTTCCAGTTGTTGGAAACATTTTACCATCTGGAGCAAGGAATCTGTCCCTAGCTATGACATAGGACTCCAGCATTCTTTCATTCACCAAAAGGGTTCCTACAAAACATTATAATAATAAATCATAAATACAAATTTCAGAAAGTAAACTAATAATTATTTTATTATTCCTCAAAATAATGAGCGCACAAGTGAATGTTGGAACACAAACATATTTTGAACAAAAACATACAGACAAACCAAAAACCTGCACTAGAAACAATGGGCTAGATCAAAACGTGATACCTGATTCTCTGGAGACATTTAATCATTCTAAGGGCCTATCAACTTTTGAATTAGTATTCCAAATTTCTAACTTCAGAATGCTAGCAGTATGCAAATTGTTAAGGTGTGATCCTGCTATGACAGCTATAAAAGCTGCTAGTGCTATGTGTCAAATTACAGTACTTTGGACCTGGACTTTCAACCATACTGTAATAAACTGCTGAATCAAACATACAGCAGGACCTTGTCTACAAAAATAGTCCACGGGTTATAACCAGTACACTTTGGAGCAGTTTATAATGTACTCTAGTATGTGTCGTTTAGAGCTACCAAGGCTGAGACAAACACAGGAGTTCTCACTTCTCAATATATCAACAGGTGTGCATTGAACATTGCTAAAAATATATACTAATTGGTATGCATACAGATAGACAAAGCACAAAAGGATAGAACCGTCCAGAAAATTAGCTGAGAACCATACCCATAGGCTCAGAAATCAGTATATCAGCTTTTTCTGGAAGTTCAACTTCCTCGACTTTGCCTTTGATGATCTATTTAGAAGAGGGGGATGTACAGTTTCAGTAGAGTCAAAGGAAAGACTGAAAAGGAACATATTGAATCCAACTTATATAAAACAAACCGTGATTCGTTGTCCAAACGATGGGTTCCCAGAAATAAGCCGTTGGGCATGTTCAACCATTTCAGATGCCTCAACTGCATAGACATGTTTGGCACCAGCCTGACATTTACATGACAAACAGCACCTGTTATGTTATCGGACACGAAAATGACAGAAGTCAAAGAACCAATGAAGAAGTTTCGAGCGCACCTGTGCAGCAAATAACGAAAGAATACCGCTACCAGCTCCAACGTCAACCACAACTTTACCCTCGAAGTCGGCTCGGTTTTCCATTACAGCAGCATAGTATGTTCCTGGAGCGAAAGAAAATGCACTTACTATATATATGCAGAAGACGAGTTTAATGCCATGTTGATAACTGAATCAAATAACTGAAAATTTTAGTTCAGAAAAGGTAAACATTTCTCAAATTTCATACACAGTGTAAATTTAGTTGAGTATTTAACGTCAGGTAGAGATATTACCTGTCCTCACAAAATCTTGCAACATATTTTGCTGATGTAATAGCTGGCCATAGTAGTGGAAATACATCTGTGCTGATGATGCCTCAATTTTTGTATCAAATTTACTTTTGCAAGCCACTATTGATCCATTCTCCAATGATTCACCTGTCAGATAACCAGCAATATGTTAGACATGATAAGAAGCTATGGTTATTTTTCCACCAAAGAGAAAGGAAAAATTGAATTTGTGGCATCATTTCTGGTGTAAGTTATTCGATGAACGAGTCACTGCTATTTCTCAGGTGCCAGTGCCACACAGAAACAAGATATGCTAAAGATGTACATACTTTTAGTGAATTCATCATGCACGTTTTACATGCATTCATAAAGCATTAAAATGTGCTAGTTTTAAATGTGCCTACCAAAGGAAGGGGAGGGAGATGGCATCGTTCAGCTAGTGTTAGAATAATGTGTCAAACCGCATGGTAGCTAGCATGTAAAAGAAAAGGAACTTGTCTTGTATTTGAGGGTCACTATTGACTGTTTATATACTGCAGATGGAGCTGATGGCATGCATGTAACTCTAATAAAAACTAACATTAAGAGAAATACTCAGAGATAATGCAACAAATATACTACTTAAATTATCAGAAACAAGAAATGAAAGGACAAACCAGCTTTTCCGCTGATAGTTTGCTGTTTCCATCGTTGAAAAGCTAGAGAGAAGGCTTTGCTCTCGGCTTCTGTCCTAAGAACAACCTTAATTGCTCTTGAAAACAATTTCTGCCTCAAAGAACTGAGAGTTAACATGAAGCCATTTCATATGTACTACAAGAAAGTTCCAATATACAGGGACAGAAAATTATTAACAAATATTCATAGAACTTCACCACTAGCCTACGTGGAGGAAATTTAGCAAGGTATTAAGAGGGTGGCAAAGAAAAAGTGTTACATGGCACGGGATCTATCTTTACACCAAATCAAGTATTCAGAGTTTTATTAGGCTCTATTCCAGAATAGCTAGCACCACAATCCTTTGCAAACAGAAAAAAGGTGTCGAGATTTGTTGCTTTTTTATACAAATTTGAAGCTACATTGAAGTGCATTTAGAAGAGTCATGCTTAGATCATACTACAATTTCATCTACTATTGATCAAGTCACTATTAGCATAAAACGTGCCAAAAATACTGTGTCACAGAATACAAAATGTCATGGAATCTGCATTATTCGTGCCATGATACAGAAATAGTATTTTCAAAATTCACCAAATCACCACTCGAGCTTTTCTAGAGGAAATTAATTGATTCTCTACCTCGATATCATCTACCCTGCAATAACCAATCCTTAGACAGAAAACTGGGCGAAGCTAGCACGACACATTTTCAACGGGGGCACGCCGTACATCCAACAGAGGCACGAAGCTAACTAAAACCCAGCGGAGCAACTGAAGAGTACCTCTTCCACGCCAGCCTTGGCCTCGGTCTCGCCGCTCACGCAGAGCCACTCCATCGACCCCAGCTTGAATATCTGCAGAACCAGAAACATTACTCATCCGAACCCACAGCAATGGCACGCGCCCCTCAGAACCACACGAATCCGAGCCCAGCCGCACCCGGACCACTCCCACCGCTCCACTCCTCCCCAAAATCACGGAGATCACGGCGCGTACCTGCGCGTCGGAGAGGTCGATCTGGAACGCCTGCTCCGCGCCGGGCCTGACGAGGCTGAGGCGCGCCGCCCCGGAGGCGGGGTCCAGGCCGAACACGGCCTTCCCGGCGGCCTCCTGCGAGGCGGCGGCGTTGACGTCGGAGAAGGACACGTTGGGGAACATGTCCGCCGACGCCATTCTCGGATCCCGGCGCGGTTCCGAGCGCCGCGGCGGGGGAGAAGCGGGGGCTAGCTAGGGTTTTGGGGGCGGGGCGGGGCGGGAGGGTGGTGGCTCGCGTGGAGCTGG